>NW_027487727.1:0-13446 GCF_050908995.1 Andrena cerasifolii | reverse complement strand
TAGAGCGAGAAGTGGCGCAGGTGTTTCGAGACAGTGACTGTTTAACGAAGAGACGCAGAATTTTCGAACGCCTCTTGAAAGGCCTGCGCCTCTTATTTGCAACTTTAAGGCGATGCCTTTGAAGCTGAAATTTAGTATACCTCTTTCCACTTCTTTTTCTCCTGATATATTGGCCAAAATCTGGCGAAAATTTGGAGAATACACAAAATTGTGCTTTGTAACAGGAGAACATGCCGTCGAAAGAGATGGCACAAAGTTACGTCTCCGGAGAGCAAATCAAAGAGCGAGAAGTGGCGCAGATGTTTCGAGACAGTGACTGTTTAACGATGACAAGCAGAATTTTCGAACGCCTCTTGAAAGGCCTGCGCCTCTTATTTGCATCTTTAAGGCGATGCCTTTGAAGCTGAAATTTAGTATACCTCTTTCCACTTCATGTTCTCCTGATATATTGGCCAAAATCTGGCGAATATTTTCAGAATGCACAAAATTGCGCTTTGTAACAGGAGATCATGCCGTTGAAAGAGATGGAACAAAGTAACGTCTCTGGAGAGCAAATCAAAAAGTGAGAAGTGGCGCAGGTGTTTCGAGACAGTGACTGTTTAACGAAGAGACGCAGAATTTTCGAATGCCTCTTGAAAGGCCTGCGCCTCTTATTTGAAACTTTAAGGCGATGCCTTTGAAGCTGAAATTTAATATACCTCTTTCCACTTCATTTTCTCCTGATATATTGGCCAAAATCTGGCGAAAATTTGGAGAATACACAAAATTGTGCTTTGTAACAGGAGAACATGCCGTCGAAAGAGATGGCACAAAGTTACGTCTCCGGAGAGCAAATCAAAGAGCGAGAAGTGGCGCAGATGTTTCGAGACAGTGACTGTTTAACGAAGAGACGCAGAATTTTCGAACGCCTCTTGAAAGGCCTGCGCCTCTTATTTGCAACTTTAAGGCGATGCCTTTGAAGCTGAAATTTAGTATACCTCTTTCCACTTCACTTTCTCCTGATATATTGGGCAAAATCTGGCGAAAATTTTCAGAATGCACATAATTGGGCTTTGTAATAGGAGAACATGCCGTCGAAAGAGATGGAACAAAGTAACGTCTCCAGAGAGCAAATCAAAGAGCGAGAAGTGGCGCATATGTTTCGAGACAGTGACTGTTTAACGATGACAAGCAGAATTTTCGAACGGCTCTTGAAAGGCCTGCGCCTCTTATTTGCAACTTTAAGGCGATGCCTTTGAAGCTGAAATTTAGTATACCTCTTTCCACTTCATTTTCTCCTGATATATTGGCCAAAATCTGGCGATAATTTCGAGAATACACAAAATTGAGCTTTGTAACAGGACAACATGCCGTCGAAAGAGAAGGAACAAAGTAACGTCTCTGGAGAGCAAATCAAAAAGTGAGAAGTGGCGCAGGTGTTTCGAGACAGTGACTGTTTAACGAAGAGACGCAGAATTTTCGAACGCCTCTTGAAAGGCCTGCGCCCCTTATTTGCAACTTTAAGGCGATGCCTTTGAAGCTGAAATTTAGTATACCTCTTTCCACTTCATTTTCTCCTGATATATTGGCCAAAATCTGGCGAAAATTTCGAGAATACACAAAATTGATCTTTGTAACAGGACAACATGCCGTCGAAAGAGATGGAACAAAGTAACGTCTCTGGAGAGCAAATCAAAAAGTGAGAAGTGGCGCAGGTGTTTCGAGACAGTGACTGTTTAACGAAGAGACGCAGAATTTTCGAACGCCTCTTGAAACGCCTGCGCCTCTTATTTGCAACTTTAAGGCGATGCCTTTGAAGCTGAAATTTAGTATACCTCTTTCCACTTCATTTTCTCCTGATATATTCGCCAAAATCTGGCGAAAATTTGGAGAATACACAAAATTGTGCTTTGTAACAGGACAACATGCCGTTGAAAGAGATGGAACAAAGTAACGTCTTTGGAGAGCAAATCAAAGAGCGAGAAGTGGCGCAGGTGTTTCGAGACAGTGATTGTTTAACAACGAGGCGCAGAATTTTCGATCGCCTCTTGAAAGGCCTGCGCCTCTAATTTGCAACTTTAAGGCGATGCCTTTGAAGCTGAAATTTAGTATACATCTTTCCACTTCATTTTCTCCTGATATATTGACCAAAATCTGGCGAAAATTTCGAGAATACACCAAATTGAGCTTTGCAACAGGACAACATGCCGTCGAAAGAGATGGAACAAAGTAACGTCTCTGTAGAGCAAATCAAACAGTGAGAAGTGGCGCAGGTGTTTCGAGACAGTGACTGTTTAACGAAGAGACGCAGAATTTTCGAACGCCTCTTGAAAGGACTGCGCCTCTTATTTGCAACTTTAAGGTGATGCCTTTGAAGCTGAAATTTAGTATACCTCTTTCCACTTCATTTTCTCCTGATATATTGGCCAAAATCTGGCGAAAATTTCGATAATACACAAAATTGTGCTTTGTAACAGGACAACATGCCGTCGAAAGAGATGGAACAAAGTAACGTCTCTGGAGAGCAAATCAAAGAGCGAGAAGTGGCGCAGGTGTTTCGAGACAGTGACTGTTTAACGAAGAGACGCAGAATTTTCGAACGCCTCTTGAAAGGCCTGCGCCTCTTATTTGCAACTTTAAGGCGATGCCTTTGAAGCTGAAATTTAGTAAACCTCTTTCCACTTCATTTTCTCCTGATATATTGGCCAAAATCTGGCGAAAATTTGGAGAATGCACAAAATTGGGCTTTGTAACAGGAGAACATGCCGTCGAAAGAGATGGCACATAGTAACGTCACCGGAGAGCAAATCAAAGAGCGAGAAGTGGCGCAGACGTTTCGAGACAGTGACTGTTTAACGAAGAGACGCAGAATTTTCGAACGCCTCTTGAAAGGCCTGCGCCTCTTATTTGCAACTTCAAGGCGATGCCTTTGAAGCTGAAATTTAGTATACCTCCTTCCACTTCATTTTCTCCTGATATATTGGCCAAAACCTGGCGAAAATTTCGAGAATACACAAAATTGTGCTTTGTAACAGGACAACATGCCGTTGAAAGAGATGGAACAAAGTAACGTCTCTGGAGAGCAAATCAAAGAGCGAGAAGTGGCGCAGGTGTTTCGAGACAGTGATTGTTTAACAACGAGACGCAGAATTTTCGATCGCCTGTTGAAACGCCTGCGCCTCTTATTTGCAACTTTAAGGCGATGCCTTTGAAGCTGAAATTTAGTATACCTCTTTCCACTTCATTTTCTCCTGATATATTGGCCAAAATCTGGCGAAAATTTGGAGAATACACAAAATTGTGCTTTGTAACAGGACAACATGCCGTTGAAAGAGATGGAACAAAGTAACGTCTTTGGAGAGCAAATCAAAGAGCGAGAAGTGGCGCAGATGTTTCGAGACAGTGATTGTTTAACAACGAGACGCAGAATTTTCGATCGCCTCTTGAAAGGCCTGCGCCTCTAATTTGCAACTTTAAGGCGATGCCTTTGAAGCTGAAATTTAGTATACCTCTTTCCACTTCATTTTCTCCTGATATATTGGCCAAAATCTGGCGAAAATTTCGATAATACACAAAATTGTGCTTTGTAACAGGACAACATGCCGTCGAAAGAGATGGAACAAAGTAACGTCTCTGGAGAGCAAATCAAAGAGCGAGAAGTGGCGCAGGTGTTTCGAGACAATGACTGTTTAACGAAGAGACGCAGAATTTTCGAACGCCTCTTGAAAGGCCTGCGCCTCTTATTTGCAACTTTAAGGCGATGCCTTTGAAGCTGAAATTTAGTAAACCTCTTTCCACTTCATTTTCTCCTGATATATTGGGCAAAATCTGGCGAAAATTTTCAGAATGCACATAATTGGGCTTTGTAATAGGAGAACATGCCGTCGAAAGGGATGGAACAAAGTAACGTCTCCGGAGAGCAAATCAAAGAGCGAGAAGTGACGCATATGTTTCGAGACAGTGACTGTTTAACGATGACAAGCAGAATTTTCGAACGCCTCTTGAAAGGCCTGCGCCTCTTATTTGCAACTTTAACGCGATGACTTTGAAGCTGAAATTTAGTATACATCTTTCCACTTCATTTTCTCCTGATATATTGACCAAAATCTGGCGAAAATTTCGAGAATACACCAAATTGAGCTTTGCAACAGGACAACATGCCGTCGAAAGAGATGGAACAAAGTAACGTCTCTGTAGAGCAAATCAAACAGTGAGAAGTGGCGCAGGTGTTTCGAGACAGTGACTGTTTAACGAAGAGACGCAGAATTTTCGAACGCCTCTTGAAAGGACTGCGCCTCTTATTTGCAACTTTAAGGTGATGCCTTTGAAGCTGAAATTTAGTATACCTCTTTCCACTTCATTTTCTCCTGATATATTGGCCAAAATCTGGCGAAAATTTCGATAATACACAAAATTGTGCTTTGTAACAGGACAACATGCCGTCGAAAGAGATGGAACAAAGTAACGTCTCTGGAGAGCAAATCAAAGAGCGGAGAAGTGGCGCAGACGCTCGAGACAGTGACTGTTTAACGAAGAGACGCAGAATTTTCGAACGCCTCTTGAAAGGCCTGCGCCTCTTATTTGCAACTTCAAGGCGATGCCTTTGAAGCTGAAATTTAGTATACCTCCTTCCACTTCATTTTCTCCTGATATATTGGGCAAAATCTGGCGAAAATTTTCAGAATGCACATAATTGGGCTTTGTAATAGGAGAACATGCCGTCGAAAGGGATGGAACAAAGTAACGTCTCCGGAGAGCAAATCAAAGAGCGAGAAGTGGCGCATATGTTTCGAGACCGTGACTGTTTAACGATGACAAGCAGAATTTTCGAACGCCTCTTGAAAGTCCTGCGCCTCTTATTTGCAACTTTAAGGCGATGCCTTTGAAGCTGAAATTTAGTATACCCCTTTCCACTTCATTTTCTCCTGATATATTGGCCAAAATCTGGCGAAAATTTGGAGAATGCACAAAATTGGGCTTTGTAACAGGAGAACATGCCGTCGAAAGAGATGGCACATAGTAACGTCACCGGAGAGCAAATCAAAGAGCGAGAAGTGGCGCAGACGTTTCGAGACAGTGACTGTTTAACGAAGAGACGCAGAATTTTCGAACGCCTCTTGAAAGGCCTGCGCCTCTTATTTGCAACTTCAAGGCGATGCCTTTGAAGCTGAAATTTAGTATACCTCCTTCCACTTCATTTTCTCCTGATATATTGGCCAAAACCTGGCGAAAATTTCGAGAATACACAAAATTGTGCTTTGTAACAGGACAACATGCCGTTGAAAGAGATGGAACAAAGTAACGTCTCTGGAGAGCAAATCAAAGAGCGAGAAGTGGCGCAGCTGTTTCGAGACAGTGATTGTTTAACAACGAGACGCAGAATTTTCGATCGCCTGTTGAAAGGCCTGCGCCTCTTATTTGCAACTTTAAGGCGATGCCTTTGAAGCTGAAATTTAGTATACCTCTTTCCACTTCATTTTCTCCTGATATATTGGCCAAAATCTGGCGAAAATTTCGAGAATACACAAAATTGATCTTTGTAACAGGACAACATGCCGTCGAAAGAGATGGAACAAAGTAACGTCTCTGGAGAGCAAATCAAAGAGCGAGAAGTGACGCATATGTTTCGAGACAGTGACTGTTTAACGATGACAAGCAGAATTTTCGAACGCCTCTTGAAAGTCCTGCGCCTCTTATTTGCAACTTCAACGCGATGCCTTTGAAGCTGAAATTTAGTATACCACTTTCCACTTCATTTTCTCCTGATATATTGGCCAAAATCTGGCGAAAATTTGGAGAATGCACAAAATTGGGCTTTGTAACAGGAGAACATGCCGTCGAAAGAGATGGCACATAGTAACGTCACCGGAGAGCAAATCAAAGAGCGAGAAGTGGCGCAGACGTTTCGAGACAGTGACTGTTTAACGAAGAGACGCAGAATTTTCGAACGCCTCTTGAAAGGCCTGCGCCTCTTATTTGCAACTTCAAGGCGATGCCTTTGAAGCTGAAATTTAGTATACCTCCTTCCACTTCATTTTCTCCTGATATATTGGGCAAAATCTGGCGAAAATTTTCAGAATGCACATAATTGGGCTTTGTAATAGGAGAACATGCCGTCGAAAGGGATGGAACAAAGTAACGTCTCCGGAGAGCAAATCAAAGAGCGAGAAGTGGCGCATATGTTTCGAGACAGTGACTGTTTAACGATGACAAGCAGAATTTTCGAACGCCTCTTGAAAGTCCTGCGCCTCTTATTTGCAACTTTAAGGCGATGCCTTTGTAGCTGAAATTTAGTATACCCCTTTCCACTTCATTTTCTCCTGATATATTGGCCAAAATCTGGCGAAAATTTGGAGAATGCACAAAATTGGGCTTTGTAACAGGAGAACATGCCGTCGAAAGAGATGGCACATAGTAACGTCACCGGAGAGCAAATCAAAGAGCGAGAAGTGGCGCAGACGTCTCGAGACAGTGACTGTTTAACGAAGAGACGCAGAATTTTCGAACGCCTCTTGAAAGGCCTGCGCCTCTTATTTGCAACTTCAAGGCGATGCCTTTGAAGCTGAAATTTAGTATACCTCCTTCCACTTCATTTTCTCCTGATATATTGGGCAAAATCTGGCGAAAATTTTCAGAATGCACATAATTGGGCTTTGTAATAGGAGAACATGCCGTCGAAAGAGATGGAACAAAGTAACGTCTCCGGAGAGCAAATCAAAGAGCGAGAAGTGGCGCATATGTTTCGAGACAGTGACTGTTTAACGATGACAAGCAGAATTTTCGAACGCCTCTTGAAAGGCCTGCGCCTCTAATTTGCAACTTTAAGGCGATGCCTTTGATGCTGAAATTTAGTATACATCTTTCCACTTCATTTTCTCCTGATATATTTACCAAAATCTGGCGAAAATTTCGAGAATACACCAAATTGAGCTTTGCAACAGGACAACATGCCGTCGAAAGAGATGGAACAAAGTAACGTCTCTGTAGAGCAAATCAAACAGTGAGAAGTGGCGCAGGTGTTTCTAGACAGTGACTGTTTAACGAAGAGACGCAGAATTTTCGAACGCCTCTTGAAAGGACTGCGCCTCTTATTTGCAACTTTAAGGTGATGCCTTTGAAGCTGAAATTTAGTATACCTCTTTCCACTTCATTTTCTCCTGATATATTGGCCAAAATCTGGCGAAAATTTCGATAATACACAAAATTGTGCTTTGTAACAGGACAACATGCCGTCGAAAGAGATGGAACAAAGTAACGTCTCTGGAGAGCAAATCAAAGAGCGAGAAGTGGCGCAGGTGTTTCGAGACAGTGACTGTTTAACGAAGAGACGCAGAATTTTCGAACGCCTCTTGAAAGGCCTGCGCCTCTTATTTGCAACTTTAAGGCGATGCCTTTGAAGCTGAAATTTAGTAAACCTCTTTCCACTTCATTTTCTCCTGATATATTGGCCAAAATCTGGCGAAAATTTCGAGAATACACAAAATTGATCTTTGTAACAGGACAACATGCCGTCGAAAGAGATGGAACAAAGTAACGTCTCTGGAGAGCAAATCAAAGAGCGAGAAGTGACGCATATGTTTCGAGACAGTGACTGTTTAACGATGACAAGCAGAATTTTCGAACGCCTCTTGAAAGTCCTGCGCCTCTTATTTGCAACTTCAACGCGATGCCTTTGAAGCTGAAATTTAGTATACCACTTTCCACTTCATTTTCTCCTGATATATTGGCCAAAATCTGGCGAAAATTTGGAGAATGCACAAAATTGGGCTTTGTAACAGGAGAACATGCCGTCGAAAGAGATGGCACATAGTAACGTCACCGGAGAGCAAATCAAAGAGCGAGAAGTGGCGCAGACGTTTCGAGACAGTGACTGTTTAACGAAGAGACGCAGAATTTTCGAACGCCTCTTGAAAGGCCTGCGCCTCTTATTTGCAACTTCAAGGCGATGCCTTTGAAGCTGAAATTTAGTATACCTCCTTCCACTTCATTTTCTCCTGATATATTGGGCAAAATCTGGCGAAAATTTTCAGAATGCACATAATTGGGCTTTGTAATAGGAGAACATGCCGTCGAAAGGGATGGAACAAAGTAACGTCTCCGGAGAGCAAATCAAAGAGCGAGAAGTGGCGCATATGTTTCGAGACAGTGACTGTTTAACGATGACAAGCAGAATTTTCGAACGCCTCTTGAAAGTCCTGCGCCTCTTATTTGCAACTTTAAGGCGATGCCTTTGTAGCTGAAATTTAGTATACCCCTTTCCACTTCATTTTCTCCTGATATATTGGCCAAAATCTGGCGAAAATTTGGAGAATGCACAAAATTGGGCTTTGTAACAGGAGAACATGCCGTCGAAAGATATGGCACATAGTAACGTCACCGGAGAGCAAATCAAAGAGCGAGAAGTGGCGCAGACGTCTCGAGACAGTGACTGTTTAACGAAGAGACGCAGAATTTTCGAACGCCTCTTGAAAGGCCTGCGCCTCTTATTTGCAACTTCAAGGCGATGCCTTTGAAGCTGAAATTTAGTATACCTCCTTCCACTTCATTTTCTCCTGATATATTGGGCAAAATCTGGCGAAAATTTTCAGAATGCACATAATTGGGCTTTGTAATAGGAGAACATGCCGTCGAAAGAGATGGAACAAAGTAACGTCTCCGGAGAGCAAATCAAAGAGCGAGAAGTGGCGCATATGTTTCGAGACAGTGACTGTTTAACGATGACAAGCAGAATTTTCGAACGCCTCTTGAAAGGCCTGCGCCTCTAATTTGCAACTTTAAGGCGATGCCTTTGATGCTGAAATTTAGTATACATCTTTCCACTTCATTTTCTCCTGATATATTTACCAAAATCTGGCGAAAATTTCGAGAATACACCAAATTGAGCTTTGCAACAGGACAACATGCCGTCGAAAGAGATGGAACAAAGTAACGTCTCTGTAGAGCAAATCAAACAGTGAGAAGTGGCGCAGGTGTTTCGAGACAGTGACTGTTTAACGAAGAGACGCAGAATTTTCGAACGCCTCTTGAAAGGACTGCGCCTCTTATTTGCAACTTTAAGGTGATGCCTTTGAAGCTGAAATTTAGTATACCTCTTTCCACTTCATTTTCTCCTGATATATTGGCCAAAATCTGGCGAAAATTTCGATAATACACAAAATTGTGCTTTGTAACAGGACAACATGCCGTCGAAAGAGATGGAACAAAGTAACGTCTCTGGAGAGCAAATCAAAGAGCGAGAAGTGGCGCAGGTGTTTCGAGACAGTGACTGTTTAACGAAGAGACGCAGAATTTTCGAACGCCTCTTGAAAGGCCTGCGCCTCTTATTTGCAACTTTAAGGCGATGCCTTTGAAGCTGAAATTTAGTATACCCCTTTCCACTTCATTTTCTCCTGATATATTGGCCAAAATCTGGCGAAAATTTGGAGAATGCACAAAATTGGGCTTTGTAACAGGAGAACATGCCGTCGAAAGAGATGGCACATAGTAACGTCACCGGAGAGCAAATCAAAGAGCGAGAAGTGGCGCAGACGTTTCGAGACAGTGACTGTTTAACGAAGAGACGCAGAATTTTCGAACGCCTCTTGAAAGGCCTGCGCCTCTTATTTGCAACTTCAAGGCGATGCCTTTGAAGCTGAAATTTAGTATACCTCCTTCCACTTCATTTTCTCCTGATATATTGGCCAAAACCTGGCGAAAATTTCGAGAATACACAAAATTGTGCTTTGTAACAGGACAACATGCCGTTGAAAGAGATGGAACAAAGTAACGTCTCTGGAGAGCAAATCAAAGAGCGAGAAGTGGCGCAGGTGTTTCGAGACAGTGATTGTTTAACAACGAGACGCAGAATTTTCGATCGCCTGTTGAAAGGCCTGCGCCTCTTATTTGCAACTTTAAGGCGATGCCTTTGAAGCTGAAATTTAGTATACCTCTTTCCACTTCATTTTCTCCTGATATATTGGGCAAAATCAGGCGAAAATTTTCAGAATGCACATAATTGGGCTTTGTAATAGGAGAACATGCCGTCGAAAGGGATGGAACAAAGTAACGTCTCCGGAGAGCAAATCAAAGAGCGAGAAGTGGCGCATATGTTTCGAGACAGTGACTGTTTAACGATGACAAGCAGAATTTTCGAACGCCTCTTGAAAGTCCTGCGCCTCTTATTTGCAACTTTAACGCGATGCCTTTGAAGCTGAAATTTAGTATACCCCTTTCCACTTCATTTTCTCCTGATATATTGGGCAAAATCTGGCGAAAATTTTCAGAATGCACATAATTGGGCTTTGTAATAGGAGAACATGCCGTCGAAAGAGATGGAACAAAGTAACGTCTCTGGAGAGCAAATCAAAGAGTGAGAAGTGGCGCAGGTGTTTCGAGACAGTGACTGTTTAACGAAGAGACGCAGAATTTTCGAACGCCTCTTGAAAGGACTGCGCCTCTTATTTGCAACTTTAAGGTGATGCCTTTGAAGCTGAAATTTAGTATACCTCTTTCCACTTCATTTTCTCCTGATATATTGGCCAAAATCTGGCGAAAATTTCGATAATACACAAAATTGTGCTTTGTAACAGGACAACATGCCGTCGAAAGAGATGGAACAAAGTAACGTCTCTGGAGAGCAAATCAAAGAGCGAGAAGTGGCGCAGGTGTTTCGAGACAGTGACTGTTTAACGAAGAGACGCAGAATTTTCGAACGCCTCTTGAAAGGCCTGCGCCTCTTATTTGCAACTTTAAGGCGATGCCTTTGAAGCTGAAATTTAGTATACCTCTTTCCACTTCATTTTCTCCTGATATATTGGCCAAAATCTGGCGATAATTTCGAGAATACACAAAATTGAGCTTTGTAACAGGACAACATGCCGTCGAAAGAGATGGAACAAAGTAACGTCTCTGGAGAGCAAATCAAAAAGTGAGAAGTGGCGCAGGTGTTTCGAGACAGTGACTGTTTAACGAAGAGACGCAGAATTTTCGAACGCCTCTTGAAAGGCCTGCGCCTCTTATTTGCAACTTTAAGGCGATGCCTTTGAAGCTGAAATTTAGTATACCTCTTTCCACTTCATTTTCTCCTCATATATTGGCCAAAATCTGGCGAAAACTTGGAGAATACACAAAATTGTGCTTTGTAACTGGAGAACATGCCGTCGAAAGAGATGGCACAAAGTTATGTCTCCGGAGAGCAAATCAAAGAGCGAGAAGTGGCGCAGATGTTTCGAGACAGTGACTGTTTAACGAAGAGACGCAGAATTTTCGAACGCCTCTTGAAAGGCCTGCGCCTCTTATTTGCAACTTTAAGGCGATGCCTTTGAAGCTGAAATTTAGTATACCTCTTACCACTTCATTTTCTCCTGATATATTGGGCAAAATCTGGCGAAAAATTTCAGAATGCACATAATTGGGCTTTGTAATAGGAGAACATGCCGTCGAAAGAGATGGAACAAAGTAACGTCTCCGGAGAGCAAATCAAAGAGTGAGAAGTGGCGCAGGTGTTTCGAGACAGTGACTGTTTAACGAAGAGACGCAGAATTTTCGAACGCCTCTTGAAAGGCCTGCGCCTCTTATTTGCAACTTTAAGGCGATGCCTTTGAAGCTGAAATTTAGTATACCTCTTTCCACTTCATTTTCTCCTGATATATTGGCCAAAATCTGGCGAAAATTTGGAGAATACACAAAATTGTGCTTTGTAACAGGACAACATGCCGTTGAAAGAGATGGAACAAAGTAACGTCTTTGGAGAGCAAATCAAAGAGCGAGAAGTGGCGCAGCTGTTTCGAGACAGTGATTGTTTAACAACGAGACGCAGAATTTTCGATCGCCTCTTGAAAGGCCTGCGCCTCTAATTTGCAACTTTAAGGCGATGCCTTTGAAGCTGAAATTTAGTATACCTCTTTCCACTTCATTTTCTCCTGATATATTGGCCAAAATCTGGCGAAAATTTCGATAATACACAAAATTGTGCTTTGTAACAGGACAACATGCCGTCGAAAGAGATGGAACAAAGTAACGTCTCTGGAGAGCAAATCAAAGAGCGAGAAGTGGCGCAGGTGTTTCGAGACAGTGACTGTTTAACGAAGAGACGCAGAATTTTCGAACGCCTCTTGAAAGGCCTGCGCCTCTTATTTGCAACTTCAAGGCGATGCCTTTGAAGCTGAAATTTAGTATACCTCCTTCCACTTCATTTTCTCCTGATATATTGGCCAAAACCTGGCGAAAATTTCGTGAATACACAAAATTTTGCTTTGTAACAGGACAACATGCCGTTGAAAGAGATGGAACAAAGTAACGTCTCTGGAGAGCAAATCAAAGAGCGAGAAGTGGCGCAGGTGTTTCGAGACAGTGACTGTTTAACGAAGAGACGCAGAATTTTCGATCGCCTGTTGAAAGGCCTGCGCCTCTTATTTGCAACTTTAAGGCGATGCCTTTGAAGCTGAAATTTAGTAAACCTCTTTCCACTTCATTTTCTCCTGATATATTGGGCAAAATCTGGCGAAAATTTTCAGAATGCACATAATTGGGCTTTGTAATAGGAGAACATGCCGTCGAAAGGGATGGAACAAAGTAACGTCTCCGGAGAGCAAATCAAAGAGCGAGAAGTGGCGCATATGTTTCGAGACAGTGACTGTTTAACGATGACAAGCAGAATTTTCGAACGCCTCTTGAAAGTCCTGCGCCTCTTATTTGCTACTTTAAGGCGATGCCTTTGAAGCTGAAATTTAGTATACCCCTTTCCACTTCATTTTCTCCTGATATATTGGCCAAAATCTGGCGAAAATTTGGAGAATGCACAAAATTGGGCTTTGTAACAGGAGAACATGCCGTCGAAAGAGATGGCACATAGTAACGTCACCGGAGAGCAAATCAAAGAGCGAGAAGTGGCGCAGACGTTTCGAGACAGTGACTGTTTAACGAAGAGACGCAGAATTTTCGAACGCCTCTTGAAAGGCCTGCGCCTCTTATTTGCAACTTCAAGGCGATGCCTTTGAAGCTGAAATTTAGTATACCTCCTTCCACTTCATTTTCTCCTGATATATTGGGCAAAATCTGGCGAAAATTTTCAGAATGCACATAATTGGGCTTTGTAATAGGAGAACATGCCGTTGAAAGAGATGGAACAAAGTAACGTCTCTGGAGAGCAAATCAAAGAGCGAGAAGTGGCGCAGGTGTTTCGAGACAGTGATTGTTTAACAACGAGACGCAGAATTTTCGATCGCCTGTTGAAAGGCCTGCGCCTCTTATTTGCAACTTTAAGGCGATGCCTTTGAAGCTGAAATTTAGTATACCTCTTTCCACTTCATTTTCTCCTGATATATTGGCCAAAATCTGGCGAAAATTTCGAGAATACACAAAATTGATCTTTGTAACAGGACAACATGCCGTCGAAAGAGATGGAACAAAGTAACGTCTTTGGAGAGCAAATCAAAGAGCGAGAAGTGGCGCAGGTGTTTCGAGACAGTGATTGTTTAACAACGAGAC
>NW_027487726.1:0-13448 GCF_050908995.1 Andrena cerasifolii | reverse complement strand
ATTTTTAAAATTTTTTTTTAATTTTTGAAAATTTTTCTAAATTTTTTTTTAATTTTTTTAAAAGTATTATTTTTTTATTTCAAAAATGTTTTTTAATTTTTTAAATTTTTTTTCTTTATTTTAATTTTTAATTTTTTTAATATTTTTAATTTTTTTAATTTTTAAAATTTTTTTGAAATTTTTAAAAAAAATTTTTTATTTTTTTTTAATTTTTGAAAATTTTTCTAAATTTTTTTTTAATTTTTTTAAAAGTATTATTTTTTTATTTCAAAAATGTTTTTAATTTTTTTAATTTTTTTAAAATTTTAAAATTTTTTTAAAAATTTTGTTATAATTTTTTTAATTTTTAAAATTTAAAAAATTTTTTTTTTTAATTTTTTTAAAAGTATTATTTTTTATTTCAAAAGTGTTTTTTATTTTTTTTTAATTTTTCAAATTTTTAATTTTTTTTTTTAAATTTTCTTATAATTTTTTTTAATTTTTAAAATTTTTTTAAATTTTTTTTTAAATTTTTAAAAAAAATTTTATTTAAATTTTTATTTTAATTTTTTTTATTTTTTTTAAATTATTTATATTTTTAATTTTTTAATTTTTTAATTTTTAAATTTTTTTTAATTTTTAAAATTTTTATTTATTTTTTTTTAATTTTTGAAAATTTTTATAAATTTTTTAAAAATTTTTTTAAAAGTATTATTTTTTTATTTAAAAAATGTTTTTTTAATTTTTAAACTTTTTTTTTAATTTTTTAAACAAAATTTTTAAACTTTTTTTTAATTTTTTAAACAAAATTTTTAAATTTTTTTAAATTTTTTTTTAAATTTTTAAATTTTTTTTTATATTTTTAAATTTTTTAAAATTTTTTTTAAATTATAATTTTTTATTTAAAAAAATGTTTTTTAATTTTTTAAAATTTTTTTCTTTTATTTTAATTTTTTAATTTTTTTAATATTTTTAATTTTTTAAATTTTCTTATAATTTTTTTTAATTTTTAAAATTTTTTAAAATTTTTTTTTTAAAATTTAAAAAAAAATTTTATTTAAATTTTTATTTTAATTTTTTTTATTTTTTTTTAAATTATTTATATTTTTTAATTTTTTTAATTTTTTTAATTTTTAATTTTTTTTTAATTTTTAAAATTTTTATTTATTTTTTTTTAATTTTTGAAAATTTTTATAAATTTTTTAAAATTTTTTTTTAAAAGTATTATTTTTTTATTTAAAAAATGTTTTTTAATTTTTTTAAATTTTTTTTAAATTTTTAAATTTTTTTTTAAATTTTCTTATAATTTTCTTTTAATTTTTAAAATTTTTTTAAAAATTTTTAAAATTTTTTTTTAAATTTCTTTTTTAATTTTTAAATTTTTTTTAATTTTTAAAATTTTTTGAAAATTTTTAAAAAAAATTTTTATTTTTTTTTTAATTTTTGAAAATTTTTCTAAATTTTTTTTTAATTTTTTAAAAGTATTATTTTTTTATTTCAAAAATGCTTTTTAATTTTTTTAATTTTTTAATTTTTAAATTTTTTTTAATTTTTAAAATTTTTGAAAATTTTCTTAAAACTTTTTTTTTAATTTTTTAAATAAATTTTTTTAATTTTTTTAAATTTTTTTTAAATTTTTAAATTCTTTTTAATTTTTTTATTTCAAAAAATGTTTTTTAATTTTTTTAATTTTTTCGATTTTTTCAATTTTTTTAAAATTTTCTTATAATTTTTTTTAATTTTTAAAATTTTTAAAATTTTTTTTTAATTTTTGAAAATTTTTCTAAATTTTTTTTAATTTTTTTAAAAGTATTATTTTTTATTTCAAAAATGTTTTTAATTTTTTTAAAATTTTTTTTCTTTTATTTTAATTTTTTAATTTTTTTTAATATTTTTAATTTTTTTTAATTTTTAAAATTTTTTTGAAATTTTTAAAAAAAATTTGTTATTTTTTTTTAATTTTTGAAAATTTTTCTAAATTTTTTTTTAATTTTTTAAAAGTATTATTTTTTTATTTCAAAAATGTTTTTTAATTTTTTTTAATTTTTTTAAAATTTAAAATTTTTTTAAAAATTTTGTTATAATTTTTTTTAATTTTTAAAATTTAAAAAATTTTTTTTTTAATTTTTTTAAAAGTATTATTTTTTATTTCAAAAGTGTTTTTTATTTTTTTTTTAATTTTTTCAAATTTTTAATTTTTTTTTAAATTTTCTTATAATTTTTTTTTAATTTTTAAAATTTTTTTAAAATTTTTTTTTAATTTTTAAAAAAAATTTTATTTAAATTTTTATTTTAATTTTTTTTATTTTTTTTTAAATTATTTATATTTTTTAATTTTTTTAATTTTTTTAATTTTTAAATTTTTTTTAATTTTTAAAATTTTTATTTATTTTTTTTTTAATTTTTGAAAATTTTTATAAATTTTTAAAAATTTTTTTAAAAGTATTATTTTTTTATTTAAAAAATGTTTTTTAATTTTTTAAACTTTTTTTTTAATTTTTTAAACAAAATTTTTAAACTTTTTTTTAATTTTTTAAACAAAATTTTTAAATTTTTTTAAATTTTTTTTTAAATTTTTAAATTTTTTTTTATATTTTTAAATTTTTTTAAATTTTTTTTTAAAATTATAATTTTTTTATTTAAAAAAATGTTTTTTAATTTTTTAAAATTTTTTTCTTTTATTTTAATTTTTTAATTTTTTTAATATTTTTAATTTTTTAAATTTTCTTATAATTTTTTTTAATTTTTAAAATTTTTTAAAAATTTTTCTAAATTTTTTTAAAATTTTTTTAAAAGTATTATTTTTTTATTTCAAAAATGCATTTTAATTTTTTTTAATTTTTTTAATTTTTAAATTTTTTTTTAATTTTTAAAATTTTTTGAAAATTTTCTTAAAACTTTTTTTTTAATTTTTAAATAAATTTTTTTAATTTTTTTAAATTTTTTAAAATTTTTAAATTCTTTTTAATTTTTTTATTTCAAAAAATGTTTTTTAATTTTTTTAATTTTTTCGATTTTTTCAATTTTTTTTAAATTTTCTTCTAATTTTTTTTAATTTTTAAAATTTTTAAAATTTTTTTTTAATTTTTGAAAATTTTTCTAAATTTTTTTTTAATTTTTTTAAAAGTATTATTTTTTTATTTCAAAAATGTTTTTAATTTTTTAAAAATTTTTTTTCTTTTATTTTGATTTTTTAATTTTTTTAATATTTTTAATTTTTTTTAAATTTTCTTATAATTTTTTTTAATTTTTAAAATTTTTTTAAAATTTTTAAAAAAAATTTTTTATTTTTTTTTTAATTTTTGAAAATTTTTCTAAATTTTTTTTTAATTTTTTTAAAAGTATTATTTTTTTATTTCAAAAATGTTTTTTAATTTTTTTAAATTTTTTTTAAATTTTTAAATTTTTTTAAAAATTTTGTTATAATTTTTTTTTAATTTTTAAAATTTTTTTAAAATTTTTTTTAAATTTTTAAAAAAAATTTTTTATTTTTTTTTAATTTTTGAAAATTTTTCTAAATTTTTTTTTAATTTTTTTAAAAGTATTATTTTTTTATTTAAAAAATGTTTTTTAATTTTTTTTAATTTTTTTAAAATTTTAAAATTTTTTTAAAAATTTTGTTATAATTTTTTTTTAATTTTTAAAATTTAAAAAATTTTTTTTTTAATTTTTTTAAAAGTATTATTTTTTATTTCAAAAGTGTTTTTTATTTTTTTTTAATTTTTTCAAATTTTTAATTTTTTTTTTAAATTTTCTTATAATTTTTTTTTAATTTTTAAAATTTTTTTAAAATTTTTTTTAAATTTTTAAAAAAAATTTTATTTAAATTTTTATTTTAATTTTTTTTATTTTTTTTTAAATTATTTATATTTTTTAATTTTTTTAATTTTTTTAATTTTTAAATTTTTTTTAATTTTTAAAATTTTTATTTATTTTTTTTTTAATTTTTGAAAATTTTTATAAATTTTTTAAAAATTTTTTTAAAAGTATTATTTTTTTATTTAAAAAATGTTTTTTTAATTTTTTAAACTTTTTTTTTAATTTTTTAAACAAAATTTTTAAATTTTTTTAAATTTTTTTTTTAAATTTTTAAATTTTTTTTTATATTTTTAAATTTTTTTAAATTTTTTTTTAAAATTATAATTTTTTTATTTAAAAAAATGTTTTTTAATTTTTTAAAATTTTTTTCTTTTATTTTAATTTTTTAATTTTTTAATATTTTTAATTTTTTAAATTTTCTTATAATTTTTTTTAATTTTTAAAATTTTTTAAAAATTTTTCTAAATTTTTTTAAAATTTTTTTAAAAGTATTATTTTTTTATTTCAAAAATGCATTTTAATTTTTTTTAATTTTTTTAATTTTTAAATTTTTTTTTAATTTTTAAAATTTTTTGAAAATTTTCTTAAAACTTTTTTTTTAATTTTTTAAATAAATTTTTTTAATTTTTTTAAAATTTTTTAAAATTTTTAAATTCTTTTTAATTTTTTTATTTCAAAAAATGTTTTTTAATTTTTTTAATTTTTTCGATTTTTTCAATTTTTTTTAAATTTTCTTCTAATTTTTTTTAATTTTTAAAATTTTAAAAATTTTTTTTTAATTTTTGAAAATTTTTCTAAATTTTTTTAAATTTTTTTAAAAGTATTATTTTTTTATTTCAAAAATGTTTTTTAATTTTTAAAAAATTTTTTTCTTTTATTTTAATTTTTTAATTTTTTTTAATATTTTTAATTTTTTTAAATTTTCTTATAATTTTTTTTAATTTTTAAAATTTTTTTAAATTTTTTAAAAAAAATTTTTTATTTTTTTTTTAATTTTTGAAAATTTTTCTAAATTTTTTTTTAATTTTTTTAAAAGTATTATTTTTTTATTTCAAAAATGTTTTTTAATTTTTTTTAATTTTTTTTAAATTTTTAAATTTTTTTAAAAATTTTGTTATAATTTTTTTTTAATTTTTAAAATTTTTTAAAATTTTTTTTAAATTTTTAAAAAAAATTTTATTTAAATTTTTATTTTAATTTTTTTTTATTTTTTTTAAAATTATTTATATTTTTTAATTTTTTTAATTTTTTTAATTTTTAATTTTTTCAATTTTTTCATTTTTTTTAAATTTTCGTATAATTTTTTTTAATTTTTAAAATATTTTAAAAATTTTTTTTTAATTTTATTGAAAGTATTATTTTTTATTTCAAAAGTGTTTTTTATTTTTTTTAATTTTTTCAAATTTTTAAATTTTTTTTAAATTTTCTTATAATTTTTTTTAATTTTTAAAATTTTTAAAATTTTTTTTTAATTTTTGAAAATTTTTCTAAATTTTTTTTTTTTTTTAAAAGTATTATTTTTTTATTTCAAAAATGTTTTTTAATTTTTTTAAAATTTTTTTTCTATTATTTTAATTTTTTAATTTTTTTTAATATTTTTAATTTTTTTTAAATTTTCTTATATTTTTTTTAATTTTTAAAATTTTTATAAAATTTTTAAAAAAAATTTTTTATTTTTTTTTAATTTTTAAAAATTTTTCTAAATTTTTTTTTAATTTTTTTAAAAGTATTATTTTTTTATTTCAAAAATGTGTTTTAATTTTTTTAAATTTTCTTATAATTTTTTTTAATTTTTAAAATTTTTTAAAAATTTTTTTAAAATTTTTCTAAATTTTTTTAAAAGTATTATTTTTTTATTTCAAAAATGCTTTTTAATTTTTTTTAATTTTTTTAATTTTTAAATTTTTTTTTAATTTTTAAAATTTTTTGAATATTTTCTTAAAACTTTTTTTTTAATTTTTTAAATAAATTTTTTTAATTTTTTTAAATTTTTTTTAAATTTTTAAATTCTTTTTAATTTTTTTATTTCAAAAAATGTTTTTTAATTTTTTTAATTTTTTCGATTTTTTCAATTTTTTTAAAATTTTCTTATAATTTTTTTTAATTTTTAAAATTTTTAAAATTTTTTTTTAATTTTTGAAAATTTTTCTAAATTTTTTTTTAATTTTTTTAAAAGTATTATTTTTTTATTTCAAAAATGTTTTTTAATTTTTTTAAATTTTTTTTCTTTTATTTTAATTTTTTAATTTTTTTTAATATTTTTAATTTTTTTTAATTTTTAAAATTTTTTTGAAATTTTTAAAAAAAATTTTTTATTTTTTTTTTAATTTTTGAAAATTTTTCTAAATTTTTTTTTAATTTTTTTAAAAGTATTATTTTTTTATTTCAAAAATGTTTTTTAATTTTTTTTAATTTTTTTAAAATTTTAAAATTTTTTTAAAAATTTTGTTATAATTTTTTTTTAATTTTTAAAATTTAAAAATTTTTTTTTTTAATTTTTTTAAAAGTATTATTTTTTATTTCAAAAGTGTTTTTTATTTTTTTTTAATTTTTTCAAATTTTTAATTTTTTTTTTTAAATTTTCTTATAATTTTTTTTAATTTTTAAAATTTTTTTAAAATTTTTTTTTAAATTTTTAAAAAAAATTTTATTTAAATTTTTATTTTAATTTTTTTTATTTTTTTTGAAATTATTTATATTTTTTAATTTTTTTAATTTTTTTAATTTTTAAATTTTTTTTTAATTTTTAAAATTTTTATTTATTTTTTTTTTAATTTTTGAAAATTTTTATAAATTTTTTAAAAATTTTTTTAAAAGTATTATTTTTTTATTTAAAAAATGTTTTTTTAATTTTTTAAACTTTTTTTTTAATTTTTTAAACAAAATTTTTAAATTTTTTTAAATTTTTTTTTTAAATTTTTAAATTTTTTTTTATATTTTTAAATTTTTTTAAATTTTTTTTTAAAATTATAATTTTTTTATTTAAAAAAATGTTTTTTAATTTTTTAAAATTTTTTTCTTTTATTTTAATTTTTTAATTTTTTAATATTTTTAATTTTTTAAATTTTCTTATAATTTTTTTTAATTTTTAAAATTTTTTAAAAATTTTTCTAAATTTTTTTAAAATTTTTTTAAAAGTATTATTTTTTTATTTCAAAAATGCTTTTTAATTTTTTTTAATTTTTTTAATTTTTAAATTTTTTTTTAATTTTTAAAATTTTTTGAATATTTTCTTAAAACTTTTTTTTTAATTTTTTAAATAAATTTTTTTAATTTTTTTAAATTTTTTTAAAATTTTTAAATTCTTTTTAATTTTTTTATTTCAAAAAATGTTTTTTAATTTTTTTAATTTTTTCGATTTTTTCAATTTTTTTTAAATTTTCTTCTAATTTTTTTTAATTTTTAAAATTTTTAAAATTTTTTTTTAATTTTTGAAAATCTTTCTAAATTTTTTTTTAATTTTTTTAAAAGTATTATTTTTTTATTTCAAAAATGTTTTTTAATTTTTTTAAATTTTTTTTCTTTTATTTTAATTTTTTAATTTTTTTTAATATTTTTAATTTTTTTTAATTTTTAAAATTTTTTTGAAATTTTTAAAAAAAATTTTTTATTTTTTTTTTAATTTTTGAAAATTTTTCTAAATTTTTTTTTAATTTTTTTAAAAGTATTATTTTTTTATTTCAAAAATGTTTTTTAATTTTTTTTAATTTTTTTAAAATTTTAAAATTTTTTTAAAAATTTTGTTATAATTTTTTTTAATTTTTAAAATTTAAAAAATTTTTTTTTTTAATTTTTTTAAAAGTATTATTTTTTATTTCAAAAGTGTTTTTTATTTTTTTTTTAATTTTTTCAAATTTTTAATTTTTTTTTAAATTTTCTTATAATTTTTTTTTAATTTTTAAAATTTTTTTAAATTTTTTTTTAAATTTTTAAAAAAAATTTTATTTAAATTTTTATTTTAATTTTTTTTATTTTTTTTTAAATTATTTATATTTTTTAATTTTTTAATTTTTTTAATTTTTAAATTTTTTTTTAATTTTTAAAATTTTTATTTATTTTTTTTTTAATTTTTGAAAATTTTTATAAATTTTTTAAAAATTTTTTTAAAAGTATTATTTTTTTATTTAAAAAATGTTTTTTTAATTTTTTAAACTTTTTTTTTAATTTTTTAAACAAAATTTTTAAACTTTTTTTTTAATTTTTTAAACAAAATTTTTAAATTTTTTTAAATTTTTTTTTAAATTTTTAAATTTTTTTTTATATTTTTAAATTTTTTAAAATTTTTTTTAAAATTATAATTTTTTTATTTAAAAAAATGTTTTTTAATTTTTTAAATTTTTTTTCTTTTATTTTAATTTTTTAATTTTTTTAATATTTTTAATTTTTTAAATTTTCTTATAATTTTTTTTAATTTTTAAAATTTTTTAAAATTTTTTTTTTAAAATTTTAAAAAAAATTTTATTTAAATTTTTATTTTAATTTTTTTTATTTTTTTTAAAATTATTTATATTTTTTAATTTTTTTAATTTTTTTAATTTTTAATTTTTTTTTTAATTTTTAAAATTTTTATTTATTTTTTTTTAATTTTTGAAAATTTTTATAAATTTTTTAAAATTTTTTTTTAAAAGTATTATTTTTTTATTTAAAAAATGTTTTTTAATTTTTTTAAATTTTTTTTAAATTTTTAAATTTTTTTTTAAATTTTCTTATAATTTTCTTTTAATTTTTAAAATTTTTTTAAAAATTTTTAAAATTTTTTTTTAAATTTCTTTTTTAATTTTTAAATTTTTTTTTAATTTTTAAAATTTTTTGAAAATTTTTAAAAAAAAATTTTTATTTTTTTTTTAATTTTTGAAAATTTTTCTAAATTTTTTTTTAATTTTTTTAAAAGTATTATTTTTTTATTTCAAAAATGCTTTTTAATTTTTTTTAATTTTTTTAATTTTTAAATTTTTTTTTAATTTTTAAAATTTTTTGAAAATTTTCTTAAAACTTTTTTTTTAATTTTTTAAATAAATTTTTTTAATTTTTTTAAATTTTTTTTAAATTTTTAAATTCTTTTTAATTTTTTTATTTCAAAAAATGTTTTTTAATTTTTTAATTTTTTCGATTTTTTCAATTTTTTTAAAATTTTCTTATAATTTTTTTTAATTTTTAAAATTTTTAAAATTTTTTTTTAATTTTTGAAAATTTTTCTAAATTTTTTTTTAATTTTTTTAAAAGTATTATTTTTTATTTCAAAAATGTTTTTTAATTTTTTTAAAATTTTTTTTCTTTTATTTTAATTTTTTAATTTTTTTTAATATTTTTAATTTTTTTTAATTTTTAAAATTTTTTTGAAATTTTTAAAAAAATTTGTTATTTTTTTTTTAATTTTTGAAAATTTTTCTAAATTTTTTTTTAATTTTTTTAAAAGTATTATTTTTTTATTTCAAAAATGTTTTTTAATTTTTTTTAATTTTTTTAAAATTTTAAAATTTTTTTAAAAATTTTGTTATAATTTTTTTTTAATTTTTAAAATTTAAAAAATTTTTTTTTTTAATTTTTTTAAAAGTATTATTTTTTATTTCAAAAGTGTTTTTTATTTTTTTTTAATTTTTTCAAATTTTTAATTTTTTTTTTTAAATTTTCTTATAATTTTTTTTTAATTTTTAAAATTTTTTTAAAATTTTTTTTTAAATTTTTAAAAAAAATTTTATTTAAATTTTTATTTTAATTTTTTTTATTTTTTTTTAAATTATTTATATTTTTTAATTTTTTTAATTTTTTTAATTTTTAAATTTTTTTTTAATTTTTAAAATTTTTATTTATTTTTTTTTTAATTTTTGAAAATTTTTATAAATTTTTTAAAAATTTTTTTAAAAGTATTATTTTTTTATTTAAAAAATGTTTTTTTAATTTTTTAAACTTTTTTTTTAATTTTTTAAACAAAATTTTTAAACTTTTTTTTTAATTTTTTAAACAAAATTTTTAAATTTTTTTAAATTTTTTTTTAAATTTTTAAATTTTTTTTTATATTTTTAAATTTTTTTAAATTTTTTTTTAAAATTATAATTTTTTTATTTAAAAAAATGTTTTTTAATTTTTTAAAATTTTTTTCTTTTATTTTAATTTTTTAATTTTTTTAATATTTTTAATTTTTTAAATTTTCTTATAATTTTTTTTAATTTTTAAAATTTTTTAAAAATTTTTCTAAATTTTTTTAAAATTTTTTTAAAAGTATTATTTTTTTATTTCAAAAATGCATTTTAATTTTTTTTAATTTTTTTAATTTTTAAATTTTTTTTTAATTTTTAAAATTTTTTGAAAATTTTCTTAAAACTTTTTTTTTAATTTTTTAAATAAATTTTTTTAATTTTTTTAAATTTTTTTAAAATTTTTAAATTCTTTTTAATTTTTTTATTTCAAAAAATGTTTTTTAATTTTTTTAATTTTTTCGATTTTTTCAATTTTTTTTAAATTTTCTTCTAATTTTTTTTAATTTTTAAAATTTTTAAAATTTTTTTTTAATTTTTGAAAATTTTTCTAAATTTTTTTTTAATTTTTTTAAAAGTATTATTTTTTTATTTCAAAAATGTTTTTTAATTTTTTAAAAATTTTTTTTCTTTTATTTTGATTTTTTAATTTTTTTTAATATTTTTAATTTTTTTTAAATTTTCTTATAATTTTTTTTAATTTTTAAAATTTTTTTAAAATTTTTAAAAAAAATTTTTTATTTTTTTTTTAATTTTTGAAAATTTTTCTAAATTTTTTTTTAATTTTTTTAAAAGTATTATTTTTTTATTTCAAAAATGTTTTTTAATTTTTTTTAATTTTTTTTAAATTTTTAAATTTTTTTAAAAATTTTGTTATAATTTTTTTTTAATTTTTAAAATTTTTTTAAAATTTTTTTTAAATTTTTAAAAAAAATTTTTTATTTTTTTTTTAATTTTTGAAAATTTTTCTAAATTTTTTTTTAATTTTTTTAAAAGTATTATTTTTTTATTTCAAAAATGTTTTTTAATTTTTTTTAATTTTTTTAAAATTTTAAAATTTTTTTAAAAATTTTGTTATAATTTTTTTTTAATTTTTAAAATTTAAAAAATTTTTTTTTTTAATTTTTTTAAAAGTATTATTTTTTATTTCAAAAGTGTTTTTTATTTTTTTTTTAATTTTTTCAAATTTTTAATTTTTTTTTTTAAATTTTCTTATAATTTTTTTTTAATTTTTAAAATTTTTTTAAAATTTTTTTTTAAATTTTTAAAAAAAATTTTATTTAAATTTTTATTTTAATTTTTTTTATTTTTTTTTAAATTATTTATATTTTTTAATTTTTTTAATTTTTTTAATTTTTAAATTTTTTTTTAATTTTTAAAATTTTTATTTATTTTTTTTTTAATTTTTGAAAATTTTTATAAATTTTTTAAAAATTTTTTTAAAAGTATTATTTTTTTATTTAAAAAATGTTTTTTTAATTTTTTAAACTTTTTTTTTAATTTTTTAAACAAAATTTTTAAATTTTTTTAAATTTTTTTTTTAAATTTTTAAATTTTTTTTATATTTTTAAATTTTTTTAAATTTTTTTTTAAAATTATAATTTTTTTATTTAAAAAAATGTTTTTTAATTTTTTAAAATTTTTTTCTTTTATTTTAATTTTTTAATTTTTTAATATTTTTAATTTTTTAAATTTTCTTATAATTTTTTTTAATTTTTAAAATTTTTTAAAAATTTTTCTAAATTTTTTTAAAATTTTTTTAAAAGTATTATTTTTTTATTTCAAAAATGCATTTTAATTTTTTTTAATTTTTTTAATTTTTAAATTTTTTTTTAATTTTTAAAATTTTTTGAAAATTTTCTTAAAACTTTTTTTTTAATTTTTTAAATAAATTTTTTTAATTTTTTTAAAATTTTTTAAAATTTTTAAATTCTTTTTAATTTTTTTATTTCAAAAAATGTTTTTTAATTTTTTTAATTTTTTCGATTTTTTCAATTTTTTTTAAATTTTCTTCTAATTTTTTTTAATTTTTAAAATTTTTAAAATTTTTTTTTAATTTTTGAAAATTTTTCTAAATTTTTTTTAAATTTTTTTAAAAGTATTATTTTTTATTTCAAAAATGTTTTTTAATTTTTTAAAAAATTTTTTTCTTTTATTTTAATTTTTTAATTTTTTTTAATATTTTTAATTTTTTTTAAATTTTCTTATAATTTTTTTTAATTTTTAAAATTTTTTTAAATTTTTTAAAAAAAATTTTTTATTTTTTTTTTAATTTTTGAAAATTTTTCTAAATTTTTTTTTAATTTTTTTAAAAGTATTATTTTTTTATTTCAAAAATGTTTTTTAATTTTTTTTAATTTTTTTTAAATTTTTAAATTTTTTTAAAAATTTTGTTATAATTTTTTTTTAATTTTTAAAATTTTTTAAAATTTTTTTTAAATTTTTAAAAAAAATTTTATTTAAATTTTTATTTTAATTTTTTTTTATTTTTTTTAAAATTATTTATATTTTTTAATTTTTTTAATTTTTTTAATTTTTAATTTTTTCAATTTTTTCATTTTTTTTAAATTTTCGTATAATTTTTTTTAATTTTTAAAATATTTTAAAAATTTTTTTTTAATTTTATTGAAAGTATTATTTTTTATTTCAAAAGTGTTTTTTATTTTTTTTTAATTTTTTCAAATTTTTAAATTTTTTTTAAATTTTCTTATAATTTTTTTTAATTTTTAAAATTTTTAAAATTTTTTTTTAATTTTTGAAAATTTTTCTAAATTTTTTTTTAATTTTTTTAAAAGTATTATTTTTTTATTTCAAAAATGTTTTTTAATTTTTTAAAAATTTTTTTTCTTTTATTTTGATTTTTTAATTTTTTTTAATATTTTTAATTTTTTTTAAATTTTGTTATAATTTTTTTTAATTTTTAAAATTTTTTTAAAATTTTTAAAAAAAATTTTTTATTTTTTTTTTAATTTTTGAAAATTTTTCTAAATTTTTTTTTAATTTTTTTAAAAGTATTATTTTTTTATTTCAAAAATGTTTTTTAATTTTTTTAAATTTTTTTTAAATTTTTAAATTTTTTTAAAAATTTTGTTATAATTTTTTTTTAATTTTTAAAATTTTTTTAAAATTTTTTTTAAATTTTTAAAAAAAATTTTTTATTTTTTTTTTAATTTTTGAAAATTTTTCTAAATTTTTTTTTAATTTTTTTAAAAGTATTATTTTTTTATTTAAAAAATGTTTTTTAATTTTTTTTAATTTTTTTAAAATTTTAAAATTTTTTTAAAAATTTTGTTATAATTTTTTTTTAATTTTTAAAATTTAAAAAATTTTTTTTTTAATTTTTTTAAAAGTATTATTTTTTATTTCAAAAGTGTTTTTTATTTTTTTTTTAATTTTTTCAAATTTTTAATTTTTTTTTTTAAATTTTCTTATAATTTTTTTTTAATTTTTAAAATTTTTTTAAAATTTTTTTTTAAATTTTTAAAAAAAATTTTATTTAAATTTTTATTTTAATTTTTTTTATTTTTTTTTAAATTATTTATATTTTTTAATTTTTTTAATTTTTTTAATTTTTAAATTTTTTTTTAATTTTTAAAATTTTTATTTATTTTTTTTTTAATTTTTGAAAATTTTTATAAATTTTTTAAAATTTTTTTAAAAGTATTATTTTTTTAT
>NW_027487725.1:0-13451 GCF_050908995.1 Andrena cerasifolii | reverse complement strand
AAAACCGATATTGGAGAACAAATATTGAAAAACTGATATTGAAAAACCGATATTGAAAAACCGATATTGAAAAACCGGTATTGAAAAACCGATATTGAAACCGATATTAGAACCGATATTGAAAAACCGATATTGAAAAACAAATATTGAAAAACTGATATCGAAAAACTGATATTGAAAAACCGATATTGAAAAACCGATATTGAATCCGATATTAGAACCGATATTCAAAAACCGATATTGGAGAACAAATATTGAAAAACTGATATTGAAAAACCGATATTGAACCGATATTAGAACCGATATTCAAAAACCGATATTGAAAACCAAATATTGAAAAACTGATATTGAAAAACCGATATTGAAAAACCGATATTGAAAAACCTATATCGAAAAACTGATATTGAAAAACCGATATTGAAACCGATATTAGAACCGATATTGAAAAACCGATATTGAAAACCAAATATTGAAAAACTGATATCGAAAAACTGATATTGAAAAACCGATATTGAATCCGATATTAGAACCGATATTGAAAAACCGATATTGAAAAACCGATATTGAATAACTAATATTGAAAAACCGATACTGAAAAACTGATATTGAAACCGATATTAGAACCGATATTGAAAAACCGATATTGAAAAACCTATATCGAAAAACTGATATTGCAAAACCGATATTGAAAAACCGATATTGAATCCGATATTAGAACCGATATTGAAAAACCGATATTGAAAAACCTATATCGAAAAACTGATATTGCAAAACCGATATTGAAAAACCGATATTGAATCCGATATTAGAACCGATATTCAAAAACCGATATTGGAGAACAAATATTGAAAAACTGATATTGAAAAACCGATATTGAACCGATATTAGAACCGATATTCAAAAACCGATATTGAAAACCAAATATTGAAAAACTGATATTGAAAAACCGATATTGAAAAACCGATATTGAAAAACCTATATCGAAAAACTGATATTGAAAAACCGATATTGAAACCGATATTAGAACCGATATTGAAAAACCGATATTGAAAGCCAAATATTGAAAAACTGATATCGAAAAACTGATATTGAAAAACCGATATTGAATCCGATATTAGAACCGATATTGAAAAACCGATATTGAAAAACCGATATTGAATAACAAATATTGAAAAACCGATACTGAAAAACTGATATTGAAACCGATATTAGAACCGATATTGAAAAACCGATATTGAAAAACCTATATCGAAAAACTGATATTGCAAAACCGATATTGAAAAACCGATATTGAAAAACCGATATTGAATCCGATATTAGAACCGATATTGAAAAACCGATATTGAATCCGATATTAGAACCGATATTGAAAAACCTATATTGAATCCGATATTAGAACCGATATTCAAAAACCGATATTGGAGAACAAATATTGAAAAACTGATATCGAAAAACTGATATTGAAAAACCGATATTGAAAAACCGATATTGAATCCGATATTAGAACCGATATTCAAAAACCGATATTGAATCCGATATTAGAACCGATATTGAAAAACCGATATTGGAGAACAAATATTGAAAAACTGATATTGAAAAACCGATATTGAAAAACCGATATTGAAAAACCGATATTGAAAAACCGATATTGAAAAACCGATATTGAAACCGATATTAGAACCGATATTGAAAAACAAATATTGAAAAACTGATATCGAAAAACTGATATTGAAAAACCTATATTGAATCCGATATTAGAACCGATATTGAAAAACCGATACTGAATCCGATATTAGAACCGATATTCAAAAACCGATATTGGAGAACAAATATTCAAAAACCGATATTGAAAAACAAATATTGAAAAACTGATATTGAAAAACCGATATTGAATCCGATATTAGAACCGATATTCAAAAACCGATATTGGAGAACAAATATTGAAAAACCGATATTGAAAAACAAATATTGAAAAACTGATATCGAAAAACTGATATTGAAAAACCGATATTGAAAAACCGATATTGAATCCGATATTAGAACCGATATTCAAAACCCGATATTGGAGAACAAATATTGAAAAACTGATATTGAAAAACCGATATTGAAAAACTGATATTGAAAAACCGATATTGAAACCGATATTAGAACCGATATTGAAAAACCGATACTGAATCCGATATTAGAACCGATATTCAAAAACCGATATTGGAGAACAAATATTGAAACACTGATATTGAAAAACCGATATTGAATCCGATATTAGAACCGATATACAAAAACCGATATTGGAGAACAAATATTGAAAAACTGATATTGAAAAACCGATATTGAAAAACCGATATTGAAAAACCGGTATTGAAAAACCGATATTGAAACCGATATTAGAACCGATATTGAAAAACCGATATTGAAAAACAAATATTGAAAAACTGATATCGAAAAACTGATATTGAAAAACCGATATTGAAAAACCGATATTGAATCCGATATTAGAACCGATATTGAAAAACAAATATTGAAAAACTGATATCGAAAAACTGATATTGAATCCGATATTAGAACCGATATTCAAAAACCGATATTGGAGAACAAATATTGAAAAACTGATATTGAAAAACCGATATTGAACCGATATTAGAACCGATATTCAAAAACCGATATTGAAAACCAAATATTGCAAAACTGATATTGAAAAACCGATATTGAAAAACCGATATTGAAAAACCTATATCGAAAAACTGATATTGAAAAACCGATATTGAAACCGATATTAGAACCGATATTGAAAAACCGATATTGAAAAACAAATATTGAAAAACTGATATCGAAAAACTGATATTGAAAAACCGATATTGAAAAACAAATATTGAAAAACTGATATCGAAAAACCGATATTGAAAAAACGATATTGAAACCGATATTAGAACCGATATTGAAAAACCGATATTGAAAACCAAATATTGAAAAACTGATATCGAAAAACTGATATTGAAAAACTGATATTGAAAAACCGATATTGAAACCGATTTTAGAACCGATATTGAAAAACCGATATTGAATCCGATATTAGAACCGATATTCAAAAACCGATATTGGAGAACAAATATTGAAACACTGATATTGAAAAACCGATATTGAATCCGATATTAGAACCGATATACAAAAACCGATATTGGAGAACAAATATTGAAAAACTGATATTGAAAAACCGATATTGAAAAACCGATATTGAAAAACCGGTATTGAAAAACCGATATTGAAACCGATATTAGAACCGATATTGAAAAACCGATATTGAAAAACAAATATTGAAAAACTGATATCGAAAAACTGATATTGAAAAACCGATATTGAAAAACCGATATTGAATCCGATATTCAAAAACAAATATTGAAAAACTGATATCGAAAAACTGATATTGAATCCGATATTAGAAACGATATTCAAAAACCGATATTGGAGAACAATTATTGAATAACTGATATTGAAAAACCGATATTGAACCGATATTAGAACCGATATTCAAAAACCGATATTGAAAACCAAATATTGAAAAACTGATATTGAAAAACCGATATTGAAAAACCGATATTGAAAAACCTATATCGAAAAACTGATATTGAAAAACCGATATTGAAACCGATATTAGAACCGATATTGAAAAACCGATATTGAATCCGATATTAGAACCGATATTGAAAAACCGATATTGAATCCGATATTAGAACCGATATTCAAAAACCGATATTGGAGAACAAATATTGAAACACTGATATTGAAAAACCGATATTGAATCCGATATTAGAACAGATATTCAAAAACCGATGTTGGAGAACAAATATTGAAAAACTGATATTGAAAAACCGATATTGAACCGATATTAGAACCGATATTCAAAAACCGATATTGAAAACCAAATATTGCAAAACTGATATTGAAAAACCGATATTGAAAAACCGATATTGAAAAACCTATATCGAAAAACTGATATTGAAAAACCGATATTGAAACCGATATTAGAACCGTTATTCAAAAACCGATATTGGAGAACAAATATTGAAAAACCGATATTGAAAAACAAGTATTGAAAAACTGATATCGAAAAACTGATATTGAAAAACCTATATCGAAAAACTGATATTGAAAAACCGATATTGAAAAACTGATATACAAAAACCGATATTGGAGAACAAATATTGAAAAACTGATATTGAAAAACCGATATTGAAAAACCGATATTGAAAACCGGTATTGAAAAACCGATATTGAAACCGATATTAGAACCGATATTGAAAAACCGATATTGAAAAACAAATATTGAAAAACTGATATCGAAAAACTGATATTGAAAAACCGATATTGAAAAACCGATATTGAATCCGATATTAGAACCGATATTCAAAAACCGATATTGGAGAACAAATATTGAAAAACTGATATTGAAAAACCGATATTGAACAGATATTAGAACCGATATTCAAAAACCGATATTGAAAACCAAATATTGAAAAACTGATATTGAAAAACCGATATTGAAAAACCGATATTGAAAAACCTATATCGAAAAACTGATATTGAAAAACCGATATTGAAACCGATATTAGAACCGATATTGAAAAACCGATATTGAAAACCAAATATTGAAAAACTGATATCGAAAAACTGATATTGAAAAACCGATATTGAATCCGATATTAGAACCGATATTGAAAAACCGATATTGAAAAACCGATATTGAATAACTAATATTGAAAAACCGATACTGAAAAACTGATATTGAAACCGATATTAGAACCGATATTGAAAAACCGATATTGAAAAACCTATATCGAAAAACTGATATTACAAAACCGATATTGAAAAACCGATATTGAATCCGATATTAGAACCGATATTGAAAAACCGATATTGAAAAACCTATATCTAAAAACTGATATTGCAAAACCGATATTGAAAAACCGATATTGAATCCGATATTAGAACCGATATTCAAAAACCGATGTTGGAGAACAAATATTCAAAAACCGATATTGAAAAACAAATATTGAAAAACTGATATTGAAAAACCGATATTGAATCCGATATTAGAACCGATATTCAAAAACCGATATTGGAGAACAAATATTGAAAAACCGATATTGAAAAACAAATATTGAAAAACTGATATCGAAAAACTGATATTGAAAAACCGATATTGAAAAACCGATATTGAATCCGATATTAGAACCGATATTCAAAAACCGATATTGGAGAACAAATATTGAAAAACTGATATTGAATCCGATATTAGAACCGATATTGAAAAACAAATATTGTAAAACTGATATTGAAAAACCGATATTGAAAAACTGATATTGAAAAACCGATATTGAAACCGATATTAGAACCGATATTGAAAAACCGATATTGAAAAACAAATATTGAAAAACTGATATCGAAAAACTGATATTGAAAAACCGATATTGAAAACCCGATATTGAATCCGATATTAGAACCGATATTCAAAAACCGATATTGGAGAACAAATATTGAAAAACTGATATCGAAAAACTGATATTGAAAAACCGATATTGAAAAACCGATATTGAATCCGATATTAGAACCGATATTGAAAAACCGATATTGAATCCGATATTAGAACCGATATTGAAAAACCGATATTGAATCCGATATTAGAACCGATACTCAAAAACCGATATTGGAGAACAAATATTGAAACACTGATATTGAAAAACCGATATTGAATCCGATATTAGAACAGATATTCAAAAACCGATGTTGGAGAACAAATATTCAAAAACCGATATTGAAAAACAAATATTGAAAAACTGATATTGAAAAACTGATATTGCAAAACCGATATTGAAAAACCGATATTGAATCCGATATTAGAACCGATATTGAAAAACCGATATTGAATCCGATATTGAATCCGATATTAGAACAGATATTCAAAAACCGATGTTGGAGAACAAATATTCAAAAACCGATATTGAAAAACAAATATTGAAAAACTGATATTGAAAAACTGATATCGAAAAACCGATATTGAAAAAACGATATTGAAACCGATATTAGAACCGATATTGAAAAACCGATATTGAAAACCAAATATTGAAAAACTGATATCGAAAAACCGATATTGAAAAACCGATATTGAAAAACCTATATCGAAAATCTGATATTGAAAAACCGATATTGAAACCGATATTAGAACCGATATTGAAAAACCGATATTGAAAAACAAATATTGAAAAACTGATATCGAAAAACTGATATTGAAAGACCGATATTGAAAAACCGATATTGAAACCGATATTAGAACCGATATTGAAAAACCGATATTGAATCCGATATTAGAACCGATATTGAAAAACCGATATTGAATCCGATATTAGAACCGATATTCAAAAACCGATATTGGAGAACAAATATTGAAACACTGATATTGAAAAACCGATATTGAATCTGATATTAGAACCGATATTCAAAAACCGATATTGGAGAACAAATATTGAAAAACCGATATTGAAAAACAAATATTGAAAAACTGATATCGAAAAACTGATATTGAAAAACCGATATTGAAAAACCGATATTGAATCCGATATTAGAACCGATATTCAAAAACCGATATTGGAGAACAAATATTGAAAAACTGATATTGAAAACCAAATATTGAAAAACTGATATCGAAAAACCGATATTGAAAAACCGATATTGAAAAACCTATATCGAAAATCTGATATTGAAAAACCGATATTGAAACCGATATTAGAACCGATATTGAAAAACCGATATTGAAAAACAAATATTGAAAAACTGATATCGAAAAACTGATATTGAAAGACCGATATTGAAAAACCGATATTGAAACCGATATTAGAACCGATATTGAAAAACCGATATTGAATCCGATATTAGAACCGATATTGAAAAACCGATATTGAATCCGATATTAGAACCGATATTCAAAAACCGATAATTGGAGAACAAATATTGAAACACTGATATTGAAAAACCGATATTGAATCCGATATTAGAACAGATATTCAAAAACCGATGTTGGAGAACAAATATTGAAAAACCGATATTGAAAAACCTATATCGAAAAACTGATATTGAAAAACCGATATTGAAACCGATATTAGAACCGATATTCAAAAACCGATATTGGAGAACAAATATTGAAAAACCGATATTGAAAAACAAGTATTGAAAAACTGATATCGAAAAACTGATATTGAAAAACCTATATCGAAAAACTGATATTGAAAAACCGATATTGAAAAACTGATATACAAAAACCGATATTGGAGAACAAATATTGAAAAACTGATATTGAAAAACCGATATTGAAAAACCGATATTGAAAAACCGGTATTGAAAAACCGATATTGAAACCGATATTAGAACCGATATTGAAAAACCGATATTGAAAAACAAATATTGAAAAACTGATATCGAAAAACTGATATTGAAAAACCGATATTGAAAAACCGATATTGAATCCGATATTAGAACCGATATTCAAAAACCGATATTGGAGAACAAATATTGAAAAACTGATATTGAAAAACCGATATTGAACCGATATTAGAACCGATATTCAAAAACCGATATTGAAAACCAAATATTGAAAAACTGATATTGAAAAACCGATATTGAAAAACCGATATTGAAAAACCTATATCGAAAAACTGATATTGAAAAACCGATATTGAAACCGATATTAGAACCGATATTGAAAAACCGATATTGAAAAACCTATATCGAAAAACTGATATTGCAAAACCGATATTGAAAAACCGATATTGAATCCGATATTAGAACCGATATTGAAAAACCGATATTGAAAAACCGATATTGAAAAACCGATATTGAAACCGATATTAGAACCGATATTGAAAAACAAATATTGAAAAACTGATATCGAAAAACTGATATTGAAAAACCTATATTGAATCCGATATTAGAACCGATATTGAAAAACCGATACTGAATCCGATATTAGAACCGATATTCAAAAACCGATATTGGAGAACAAATATTCAAAAACCGATATTGAAAAACAAATATTGAAAAACTGATATTGAAAAACCGATATTGAATCCGATATTAGAACCGATATTCAAAAACCGATATTGGAGAACAAATATTGAAAAACCGATATTGAAAAACAAATATTGAAAAACTGATATCGAAAAACTGATATTGAAAAACCGATATTGAAAAACCGATATTGAATCCGATATTAGAACCGATATTCAAAACCCGATATTGGAGAACAAATATTGAAAAACTGATATTGAAAAACCGATATTGAAAAACTGATATTGAAAAACCGATATTGAAACCGATATTAGAACCGATATTGAAAAACCGATACTGAATCCGATATTAGAACCGATATTCAAAAACCGATATTGGAGAACAAATATTGAAACACTGATATTGAAAAACCGATATTGAATCCGATATTAGAACCGATATACAAAAACCGATATTGGAGAACAAATATTGAAAAACTGATATTGAAAAACCGATATTGAAAAACCGATATTGAAAAACCGGTATTGAAAAACCGATATTGAAACCGATATTAGAACCGATATTGAAAAACCGATATTGAAAAACAAATATTGAAAAACTGATATCGAAAAACTGATATTGAAAAACCGATATTGAAAAACCGATATTGAATCCGATATTAGAACCGATATTGAAAAACAAATATTGAAAAACTGATATCGAAAAACTGATATTGAATCCGATATTAGAACCGATATTCAAAAACCGATATTGGAGAACAAATATTGAAAAACTGATATTGAAAAACCGATATTGAACCGATATTAGAACCGATATTCAAAAACCGATATTGAAAACCAAATATTGCAAAACTGATATTGAAAAACCGATATTGAAAAACCGATATTGAAAAACCTATATCGAAAAACTGATATTGAAAAACCGATATTGAAACCGATATTAGAACCGATATTGAAAAACCGATATTGAAAAACAAATATTGAAAAACTGATATCGAAAAACTGATATTGAAAAACCGATATTGAAAAACAAATATTGAAAAACTGATATCGAAAAACCGATATTGAAAAAACGATATTGAAACCGATATTAGAACCGATATTGAAAAACCGATATTGAAAACCAAATATTGAAAAACTGATATCGAAAAACTGATATTGAAAAACTGATATTGAAAAACCGATATTGAAACCGATATTAGAACCGATATTGAAAAACCGATATTGAATCCGATATTAGAACCGATATTCAAAAACCGATATTGGAGAACAAATATTGAAACACTGATATTGAAAAACCGATATTGAATCCGATATTAGAACCGATATACAAAAACCGATATTGGAGAACAAATATTGAAAAACTGATATTGAAAAACCGATATTGAAAAACCGATATTGAAAAACCGGTATTGAAAAACCGATATTGAAACCGATATTAGAACCGATATTGAAAAACCGATATTGAAAAACAAATATTGAAAAACTGATATCGAAAAACTGATATTGAAAAACCGATATTGAAAAACCGATATTGAATCCGATATTAGAACCGATATTCAAAAACAAATATTGAAAAACTGATATCGAAAAACTGATATTGAATCCAATATTAGAACCGATATTCAAAAACCGATATTGGAGAACAAATATTGAAAAACTGATATTGAAAAACCGATATTGAACCGATATTAGAACCGATATTCAAAAACCGATATTGAAAACCAAATATTGAAAAACTGATATTGAAAAACCGATATTGAAAAACCGATATTGAAAAACCTATATCGAAAAACTGATATTGAAAAACCGATATTGAAACCGATATTAGAACCGATATTGAAAAACCGATATTGAAAAACAAATATTGAAAAACTGATATCGAAAAACTGATATTGAAAAACCGATATTGAAAAACAAATATTGAAAAACTGATATCGAAAAACCGATATTGAAAAAACGATATTGAAACCGATATTAGAACCGATATTGAAAAACCGATATTGAAAACCAAATATTGAAAAACTGATATCGAAAAACTGATATTGAAAAACCGATATTGAAAAACCGATACTGAAAAACCGGTATTGAAAAACCGATATTGAAACCGATATTAGAACCGATATTGAAAAACCGATATTGAAAAACAAATATTGAAAAACTGATATCGAAAAACTGATATTGAAAAACCGATATTGAAAAACCGATATTGAATCCGATATTAGAACCGATATTCAAAAACCGATATTGGAGAACAAATATTGAACAACTGATATTGAAAAACCGATATTGAACCGATATTAGAACCGATATTCAAAAACCGATTATGAAAACCAAATATTGAAAAACTGATATTGAAAAACCGATATTGAAAAACCGATATTGAAAAACCTATATCGAAAAACTGATATTGAAAAACCGATATTGAAACCGATATTAGAACCGATATTAGAACCGATATTGTAAAACCGATATTGAAAACCAAATATTGAAAAACTGATATCGAAAAACTGATATTGAAAAACCGATATTGAATCCGATATTAGAACCGATATTGAAAAACCCATATTGAATCCGATATTAGAACCGATATTGAAAAACCTATATTGAATCCGATATTAGAACCGATATTGAAAAACCGATATTGGAGAACAAATATTCAAAAACCGATATTGAAAAACAAATATTCAAAAACTGATATTGAAAAACCGATATTGAATCCGATATTAGAACCGATATTCAAAAACCGATATTGGAGAACAAATATTGAAAAACCGATATTGAATCCGATATTAGAACCGATATTCAAAAACCGATATTGGAGAACAAATATTGAAAAACCGATATTGAAAAACAAATATTGAAAAACTGATATCGAAAAACTGATATTGAAAAACCGATATTGAAAAACCGATATTGAATCCGATATTAGAACCGATATTCAAAAACCGATATTGGAGAACAAATATTGAAAAACTGATATTGAAAAACCGATATTGAAAAACTGATATTGAAAAACTGATATTGCAATACCGATATTGAAAAACCGATATTGAATCCGATATTAGAACCGATATTGAAAAACCGATATTGAAAAACAAATATTGTAAAACTGATATTGAAAAACCGATATTGAAAAACTAATATTGAAAAACCGATATTGAAACCGATATTAGAACCGATATTGAAAAACCGATATTGAAAAACAATTATTGAAAAACTGATATCGAAAAACTGATATTGAAAAACCGATATTGAAAACCCGATATTGAATCCGATATTAGAACCGATATTCAAAAACCGATATTGGAGAACAAATATTGAAAAACTGATATCGAAAAACTGATATTGAAAAACCGATATTGAAAAACCGATATTGAATCCGATATTAGAACCGATATTGAAAAACCGATATTGAATCCGATATTAGAACCGATATTGAATCCGATATTAGAACCGATATTGAAAAACCGATATTGAATCCGATATTAGAACCGATATTCAAAAACCGATATTGGAGAACAAATATTGAAACACTGATATTGAAAAACCGATATTGAATCCGATATTAGAACAGATATTCAAAAACCGATGTTGGAGAACAAATATTGAAACACTGATATTGAAAAACCGATATTGAATCCGATATTAGAACAGATATTCAAAAACCGATGTTGGAGAACAAATATTCAAAAACCGATATTGAAAAACAAATATTGAAAAACTGATATTGAAAAACTGATATTGCAAAACCGATATTGAAAAACCGATATTGAATCCGATATTAGAACCGATATTGAAAAACCGATATTGAATCCGATATTAGAACCGATATTGAAAAACAAATATTGAATCCGATATTAGAACCGATATTGAAAAACAAATATTGAAAAACTGATATCGAAAAACTGATATTGAAAAACTGATATTGAAAAACCGATATTGAAACCGATATTAGAACCGATATTGAAAAACCGATACTGAATCCGATATTAGAACCGATATTCAAAAACCGATATTGGAGAACAAATATTGAAACACTGATATTGAAAAACCGATATTGAATCCGATATTAGAACCGATATACAAAAACCGATATTGGAGAACAAATATTGAAAAACTGATATTGAAAAACCGATATTGAAAAACCGATATTGAAAAACCGGTATTGAAAAACCGATATTGAAACCGATATTAGAACCGATATTGAAAAACCGATATTGAAAAACAAATATTGAAAAACTGATATCGAAAAACTGATATTGAAAAACCGATATTGAAAAACCGATATTGAATCCGATATTAGAACCGATATTCAAAAACAAATATTGAAAAACTGATATCGAAAAACTGATATTGAATCCAATATTAGAACCGATATTCAAAAACCGATATTGGAGAACAAATATTGAAAAACTGATATTGAAAAACCGATATTGAACCGATATTAGAACCGATATTCAAAAACCGATATTGAAAACCAAATATTGAAAAACTGATATTGAAAAACCGATATTGAAAAACCGATATTGAAAAACCTATATCGAAAAACTGATATTGAAAAACCGATATTGAAACCGATATTAGAACCGATATTGAAAAACCGATATTGAAAAACAAATATTGAAAAACTGATATCGAAAAACTGATATTGAAAAACCGATATTGAAAAACAAATATTGAAAAACTGATATCGAAAAACCGATATTGAAAAAACGATATTGAAACCGATATTAGAACCGATATTCAAAACCCGATATTGGAGAACAAATATTGAAAAACTGATATTGAAAAACCGATATTGAAAAACTGATATTGAAAAACCGATATTGAAACCGATATTAGAACCGATATTGAAAAACCGATACTGAATCCGATATTAGAACCGATATTCAAAAACCGATATTGGAGAACAAATATTGAAACACTGATATTGAAAAACCGATATTGAATCCGATATTAGAACCGATATACAAAAACCGATATTGGAGAACAAATATTGAAAAACTGATATTGAAAAACCGATATTGAAAAACCGATATTGAAAAACCGGTATTGAAAAACCGATATTGAAACCGATATTAGAACCGATATTGAAAAACCGATATTGAAAAACAAATATTGAAAAACTGATATCGAAAAACTGATATTGAAAAACCGATATTGAAAAACCGATATTGAATCCGATATTAGAACCGATATTCAAAAACAAATATTGAAAAACTGATATCGAAAAACTGATATTGAATCCAATATTAGAACCGATATTCAAAAACCGATATTGGAGAACAAATATTGAAAAACTGATATTGAAAAACCGATATTGAACCGATATTAGAACCGATATTCAAAAACCGATATTGAAAACCAAATATTGAAAAACTGATATTGAAAAAC
>NW_027487724.1:0-13501 GCF_050908995.1 Andrena cerasifolii | reverse complement strand
TTTTTCAATATCAGTTTTTCGATGTAAGTATTTCAATATTGGTTTTTCAATATCGGTTTTTCACTATCGGTTCTAATATCGGATTCAATATCGGTTTTTCAATATCGGTTTTGCAATATCAGTTTTTCGATGTAAGTTTTTCAATATTGGTTTTTCAATATCGGTTTTTCAATATCGGTTTTTCAATATCAGTTTTTCGATATCAGTTTTTCAATATTTGTTTTTCAATATCGGTTTTTCAATATCGGTTCTAATATCGGATTCAATATCGGTTTTTCAATATCGGTTTTGCAATATCAGTTTTTCGATGTAAGTTTTTCAATATTGGTTTTTCAATATTGGTTTTTCAATATCGGTTCTAATATCGGATTCAATATCGGTTTTGCAATATCAGTTTTTCGATGTAAGTTTTTCAATATTGGTTTTTCAATATCGGTTTTTCAATATCGGTTTTTCAATATCAGTTTTTCGATGTAAGTATTTCAATATTGGTTTTTCAATATCGGTTTTTCAATATCGGTTCTAATATCGGATTCAATATCGGTTTTTCAATATCGGTTTTGCAATATCAGTTTTTCGATGTAAGTTTTTCAATATTGGTTTTTCAATATCAGTTTTTCAATATTTGTTTTTCAATATCGGTTTTTCAATATCGGTTCTAATATCGGATTCAATATCGGTTTTTCAATATCGGTTTTGCAATATCAGTTTTTCGATGTAAGTTTTTCAATATTGGTTTTTCAATATCGGTTTTGCAATATCAGTTTTTCGATGTAAGTTTTTCAATATCGGTTTTGCAATATCAGTTTTTCGATGTAAGTTTTTCAATATTGGTTTTTCAAAATCGGTTTTTCAATATCGGTTTTTCAATATCGGTTTTTCAATATCGGTTTTGCAATATCAGTTTTTCAATATCGGTTTTTCAATATCGGTTTTGCAATATCAGTTTTTCGATATCAGTTTTTCAATATTTGTATTTCAATATCGGTTTTTCAATATCGGTTCTAATATCGGATTCAATATCGGTTTTGCAATATCAGTTTTTCGATATAGGTTTTTCGATGTAAGTTTTTCAATATTGTATTTTCAATATCGGTTCTAATATCGGATTCAATAACGGTTTTTCAATATCGGTTTTTCAATATCGGTTCTAATATCGGATTCAATATCGGTTTTTCAATATCGGTTTTGCAATATCAGTTTTTCGATGTAAGTTTTTCAATATTGGTTTTTCAATATCGGTTTTTCAATATCAGTTTTTCGATATCAGTTTTTCAATATTTGTTTTTCAATATCGGTTTTTCAATATCGGTTCTAATATCGGATTCAATATCGGTTTTTCAATATCGGTTTTGCAATATCAGTTTTTCGATGTAAGTTTTTCAATATTGGTTTTTCAATATTGGTTTTTCAATATCGGTTCTAATATCGGATTCAATATCGGTTTTTCAATATCGGTTTTGCAATATCAGTTTTTCGATGTAAGTTTTTCAATATTGGTTTTTCAATATCGGTTTTTCAATATCGGTTTTTCAATATCAGTTTTTCGATGTAAGTATTTCAATATTGGTTTTTCAATATCGGTTTTTCAATATCGGTTCTAATATCGGATTCAATATCGGTTTTTCACTATCGGTTCTAATATCGGATTCAATATCGGTTTTTCAATATCGGTTTTGCAATATCAGTTTTTCGATGTAAGTTTTTCAATATTGGTTTTTCAAAATCGGTTTTTCAATATCGGTTTTTCAATATCGGTTTTTCAATATCGGTTTTGCAATATCAGTTTTTCAATATCGGTTTTTCAATATCGGTTTTGCAATATCAGTTTTTCGATATCAGTTTTTCAATATTTGTATTTCAATATCGGTTTTTCAATATCGGTTCTAATATCGGATTCAATATCGGTTTTGCAATATCAGTTTTTCGATATAGGTTTTTCGATGTAAGTTTTTCAATATTGTATTTTCAATATCGGTTCTAATATCGGATTCAATAACGGTTTTTCAATATCGGTTTTGCAATATAAGTTTTTCGATGTAAGTTTTTCAATATTGGTTTTTCAATATCGGTTCTAATATCGGATTCAATATCGGTTTTTCAATATCGGTTTTGCAATATCAGTTTTTCGATGTAAGTTTTTCAATATTGGTTTTTCAATATCGGTTTTTCAATATCAGTTTTTCGATGTAAGTATTTCAATATTGGTTTTTCAATATCGGTTTTTCAATATCGGTTCTAATATCGGATTCAATATCGGTTTTTCAATATCGGTTTTGCAATATCAGTTTTTCGATGTAAGTTTTTCAATATTGGTTTTTCAATATCGGTTTTTCAATATCGGTTCTAATATCGGATTCAATATCGGTTTTTCAATATCGGTTTTGCAATATCAGTTTTTCGATGTAAGTTTTTCAATATTGGTTTTTCAATATCGGTTTTTCAATATCGGTTTTTCAATATCAGTTTTTCGATATCAGTTTTTCAATATTTGTTTTTCAATATCGGTTTTTCAATATCGGTTCTAATATCGGATTCAATATCGGTTTTTCAATATCGGTTTTGCAATATCAGTTTTTCGATGTAAGTTTTTCAATATTGGTTTTTCAATATTGGTTTTTCAATATCGGTTCTAATATCGGATTCAATATCGGTTTTTCAATATCGGTTTTGCAATATCAGTTTTTCGATGTAAGTTTTTCAATATTGGTTTTTCAATATCGGTTTTTCAATATCGGTTTTTCAATATCAGTTTTTCGATGTAAGTATTTCAATATTGGTTTTTCAATATCGGTTTTTCAATATCGGTTCTAATATCGGATTCAATATCGGTTTTTCACTATCGGTTCTAATATCGGATTCAATATCGGTTTTTCAATATCGGTTTTGCAATATCAGTTTTTCGATGTAAGTTTTTCAATATTGGTTTTTCAAAATCGGTTTTTCAATATCGGTTTTTCAATATCGGTTTTTCAATATCGGTTTTGCAATATCAGTTTTTCAATATCGGTTTTTCAATATCGGTTTTGCAATATCAGTTTTTCGATATCAGTTTTTCAATATTTGTATTTCAATATCGGTTTTTCAATATCGGTTCTAATATCGGATTCAATATCGGTTTTGCAATATCAGTTTTTCGATATAGGTTTTTCGATGTAAGTTTTTCAATATTGTATTTTCAATATCGGTTCTAATATCGGATTCAATAACGGTTCTTCAATATCGGTTTTGCAATATAAGTTTTTCGATGTAAGTTTTTCAATATTGGTTTTTCAATATCGGTTCTAATATCGGATTCAATATCGGTTTTTCAATATCGGTTTTGCAATATCAGTTTTTCGATGTAAGTTTTTCAATATTGGTTTTTCAATATCGGTTTTTCAATATCAGTTTTTCGATGTAAGTATTTCAATATTGGTTTTTCAATATCGGTTTTTCAATATCGGTTCTAATATCGGATTCAATATCGGTTTTTCAATATCGGTTTTGCAATATCAGTTTTTCGATGTAAGTTTTTCAATATTGGTTTTTCAATATCGGTTTTTCAATATCGGTTTTTCAATATCAGTTTTTCGATGTAAGTATTTCAATATTGGTTTTTCAATATCGGTTTTTCAATATCGGTTCTAATATCGGATTCAATATCGGTTTTTCACTATCGGTTCTAATATCGGATTCAATATCGGTTTTTCAATATCGGTTTTGCAATATCAGTTTTTCGATGTAAGTTTTTCAATATTGGTTTTTCAATATCGGTTTTTCAATATCGGTTTTTCAATATCAGTTTTGCGATATCAGTTTTTCAATATTTGTTTTTCAATATCGGTTTTTCAATATCGGTTCTAATATCGGATTCAATATCGGTTTTTCAATATCGGTTTTGCAATATCAGTTTTTCGATGTAAGTTTTTCAATATTGGTTTTTCAATATTGGTTTTTCAATATCGGTTCTAATATCGGATTCAATATCGGTTTTTCAATATCGGTTTTGCAATATCAGTTTTTCGATGTAAGTTTTTCAATATTGGTTTTTCAATATCGGTTTTTCAATATCGGTTTTTCAATATCAGTTTTTCGATGTAAGTATTTCAATATTGGTTTTTCAATATCGGTTTTTCAATATCGGTTCTAATATCGGATTCAATAACGGTTTTTCAATATCGGTTTTGCAATATAAGTTTTTCGATGTAAGTTTTTCAATATTGGTTTTTCAATATCGGTTCTAATATCGGATTCAATATCGGTTTTTCAATATCGGTTTTGCAATATCAGTTTTTCGATGTAAGTTTTTCAATATTGGTTTTTCAATATCGGTTTTTCAATATCAGTTTTTCGATGTAAGTATTTCAATATTGGTTTTTCAATATCGGTTTTTCAATATCGGTTCTAATATCGGATTCAATATCGGTTTTTCAATATCGGTTTTGCAATATCAGTTTTTCGATGTAAGTTTTTCAATATTGGTTTTTCAATATCGGTTTTTCAATATCGGTTCTAATATCGGATTCAATATCGGTTTTTCAATATCGGTTTTGCAATATCAGTTTTTCGATGTAAGTTTTTCAATATTGGTTTTTCAATATCGGTTTTTCAATATCGGTTTTTCAATATCAGTTTTTCGATATCAGTTTTTCAATATTTGTTTTTCAATATCGGTTTTTCAATATCGGTTCTAATATCGGATTCAATATCGGTTTTTCAATATCGGTTTTGCAATATCAGTTTTTCGATGTAAGTTTTTCAATATTGGTTTTTCAATATTGGTTTTTCAATATCGGTTCTAATATCGGATTCAATATCGGTTTTTCAATATCGGTTTTGCAATATCAGTTTTTCGATGTAAGTTTTTCAATATTGGTTTTTCAATATCGGTTTTTCAATATCGGTTTTTCAATATCAGTTTTTCGATGTAAGTATTTCAATATTGGTTTTTCAATATCGGTTTTTCAATATCGGTTCTAATATCGGATTCAATATCGGTTTTTCAATATCGGTTTTGCAATATCAGTTTTTCGATGTAAGTTTTTCAATATTGGTTTTTCAATATCGGTTTTGCAATATCAGTTTTTCGATGTAAGTTTTTCAATATTGGTTTTTCAATATCAGTTTTTCAATATTTGTTTTTCAATATCGGTTTTTCAATATCGGTTCTAATATCGGATTCAATATCGGTTTTTCAATATCGGTTTTGCAATATCAGTTTTTCGATGTAAGTTTTTCAATATTGGTTTTTCAATATCGGTTTTGCAATATCAGTTTTTCGATGTAAGTTTTTCAATATTGGTTTTTCAATATCGGTTTTTCAATATTTGTTTTTCAATATCGGGTTTTCAATATCGGTTTTTCAATATTTGTTTTTCAATATCGGTTTTTCAATATCGGTTCTAATATCGGATTCAATATCGGTTTTTCAATATCGGTTTTGCAATATCAGTTTTTCGATGTAAGTTTTTCAATATTGGTTTTTCAAAATCGGTTTTTCAATATCGGTTTTTCAATATCGGTTTTTGAATATCGGTTCTAATATCGGATTCAATATCGGTTTCTCAATATCGGTTTTGCAATATCAGTTTTTCGATATAGGTTTTTCAATATCGGTTTTTCAATATCGGTTTTTCAATATCGGTTTTTCAATATCGGTTTTTCAATATCAGTTTTTCGATGTAAGTTTTTCAATATTGGTTTTTCAATATCGGTTTTTCAATATTTGTTTTTCAATATCGGGTTTTCAATATCGGTTTTTCAATATTTGTTTTTCAATATCGGTTTTTCAATATCGGTTCTAATATCGGATTCAATATCGGTTTTTCAATATCGGTTTTGCAATATCAGTTTTTCGATGTAAGTTTTTCAATATTGGTTTTTCAAAATCGGTTTTTCAATATCGGTTTTTCAATATCGGTTTTTGAATATCGGTTCTAATATCGGATTCAATATCGGTTTCTCAATATCGGTTTTTCAATATCGGTTTTTCAATATCGGTTTTTCAATATCAGTTTTTCGATGTAAGTATTTCAATATCGGTTTTTGAATATCGGTTCTAATATCGGATTCAATATCGGTTTCTCAATATCGGTTTTGCAATATCAGTTTTTCGATATAGGTTTTTCAATATCGGTTTTTCAATATCGGTTTTTCAATATCGGTTTTTCAATATCGGTTTTTCAATATCAGTTTTTCGATGTAAGTATTTCAATATCGGTTTTTCAATATCGGTTCTAATATCGGATTCAATATCGGTTTTTCAATATCGGTTTTGCAATATCAGTTTTTCGATGTAAGTTTTTCAATATTGGTTTTTCAATATCGGTTTTTCAATATCGGTTCTAATATCGGATTCAATATCGGTTTTTCAATATCGGTTTTGCAATATCAGTTTTTCGATGTAAGTTTTTCAATATTGGTTTTTCAATATCGGTTTTTCAATATCGGTTTTGCAATATCAGTTTTTCGATGTAAGTTTTTCAATATTGGTTTTTCAATATTTGTTTTTCAATATCGGTTTTGCAATATCAGTTTTTCGATGTAAGTTTTTCAATATTGGTTTTTCAATATCGGTTTTTCAATATCGGTTTTTCAATATCAGTTTTTCGATGTAAGTATTTCAATATTGGTTTTTCAATATCGGTTTTTCAATATCGGTTCTAATATCGGATTCAATATCGGTTTTTCAATATCGGTTTTGCAATATCAGTTTTTCGATGTAAGTTTTTCAATATTGGTTTTTCAATATCGGTTTTGCAATATCAGTTTTTCGATGTAAGTTTTTCAATATTGGTTTTTCAATATCAGTTTTTCAATATTTGTTTTTCAATATCGGTTTTTCAATATCGGTTCTAATATCGGATTCAATATCGGTTTTTCAATATCGGTTTTGCAATATCAGTTTTTCGATGTAAGTTTTTCAATATTGGTTTTTCAATATCGGTTTTGCAATATCAGTTTTTCGATGTAAGTTTTTCAATATCGGTTTTGCAATATCAGTTTTTCGATGTAAGTTTTTCAATATTGGTTTTTCAAAATCGGTTTTTCAATATCGGTTTTTCAATATCGGTTTTTCAATATCGGTTTTTCAATATCGGTTTTGCAATATCAGTTTTTCAATATCGGTTTTTCAATATCGGTTTTGCAATATCAGTTTTTCGATATCAGTTTTTCAATATTTGTATTTCAATATCGGTTTTTCAATATCGGTTCTAATATCGGATTCAATATCGGTTTTGCAATATCAGTTTTTCGATATAGGTTTTTCGATGTAAGTTTTTCAATATTGTATTTTCAATATCGGTTCTAATATCGGATTCAATAACGGTTTTTCAATATCGGTTTTGCAATATAAGTTTTTCGATGTAAGTTTTTCAATATTGGTTTTTCAATATCGGTTCTAATATCGGATTCAATATCGGTTTTTCAATATCGGTTTTGCAATATCAGTTTTTCGATGTAAGTTTTTCAATATTGGTTTTTCAATATCGGTTTTTCAATATCAGTTTTTCGATGTAAGTATTTCAATATTGGTTTTTCAATATCGGTTTTTCAATATCGGTTCTAATATCGGATTCAATATCGGTTTTTCAATATCGGTTTTGCAATATCAGTTTTTCGATGTAAGTTTTTCAATATTGGTTTTTCAATATCGGTTTTTCAATATCGGTTCTAATATCGGATTCAATATCGGTTTTTCAATATCGGTTTTGCAATATCAGTTTTTCGATGTAAGTTTTTCAATATTGGTTTTTCAATATCGGTTTTTCAATATCGGTTTTTCAATATCAGTTTTTCGATATCAGTTTTTCAATATTTGTTTTTCAATATCGGTTTTTCAATATCGGTTCTAATATCGGATTCAATATCGGTTTTTCAATATCGGTTTTGCAATATCAGTTTTTCGATGTAAGTTTTTCAATATTGGTTTTTCAATATTGGTTTTTCAATATCGGTTCTAATATCGGATTCAATATCGGTTTTTCAATATCGGTTTTGCAATATCAGTTTTTCGATGTAAGTTTTTCAATATTGGTTTTTCAATATCGGTTTTTCAATATCGGTTTTTCAATATCAGTTTTTCGATGTAAGTATTTCAATATTGGTTTTTCAATATCGGTTTTTCAATATCGGTTCTAATATCGGATTCAATATCGGTTTTTCAATATCGGTTTTGCAATATCAGTTTTTCGATGTAAGTTTTTCAATATTGGTTTTTCAATATCGGTTTTGCAATATCAGTTTTTCGATGTAAGTTTTTCAATATTGGTTTTTCAATATCAGTTTTTCAATATTTGTTTTTCAATATCGGTTTTTCAATATCGGTTCTAATATCGGATTCAATATCGGTTTTTCAATATCGGTTTTGCAATATCAGTTTTTCGATGTAAGTTTTTCAATATTGGTTTTTCAATATCGGTTTTGCAATATCAGTTTTTCGATGTAAGTTTTTCAATATTGGTTTTTCAATATCGGTTTTTCAATATTTGTTTTTCAATATCGGGTTTTCAATATCGGTTTTTCAATATTTGTTTTTCAATATCGGTTTTTCAATATCGGTTCTAATATCGGATTCAATATCGGTTTTTCAATATCGGTTTTGCAATATCAGTTTTTCGATGTAAGTTTTTCAATATTGGTTTTTCAAAATCGGTTTTTCAATATCGGTTTTTCAATATCGGTTTTTGAATATCGGTTCTAATATCGGATTCAATATCGGTTTCTCAATATCGGTTTTGCAATATCAGTTTTTCGATATAGGTTTTTCAATATCGGTTTTTCAATATCGGTTTTTCAATATCGGTTTTTCAATATCGGTTTTTCAATATCAGTTTTTCGATGTAAGTTTTTCAATATTGGTTTTTCAATATCGGTTTTTCAATATTTGTTTTTCAATATCGGGTTTTCAATATCGGTTTTTCAATATTTGTTTTTCAATATCGGTTTTTCAATATCGGTTCTAATATCGGATTCAATATCGGTTTTTCAATATCGGTTTTGCAATATCAGTTTTTCGATGTAAGTTTTTCAATATTGGTTTTTCAAAATCGGTTTTTCAATATCGGTTTTTCAATATCGGTTTTTGAATATCGGTTCTAATATCGGATTCAATATCGGTTTCTCAATATCGGTTTTTCAATATCGGTTTTTCAATATCGGTTTTTCAATATCGGTTTTTCAATATCAGTTTTTCGATGTAAGTATTTCAATATCGGTTCTAATATCGGATTCAATATCGGTTTTTCAATATCGGTTTTGCAATATCAGTTTTTCGATGTAAGTTTTTCAATATTGGTTTTTCAATATCGGTTTTTCAATATCGGTTCTAATATCGGATTCAATATCGGTTTTTCAATATCGGTTTTGCAATATCAGTTTTTCGATGTAAGTTTTTCAATATTGGTTTTTCAATATCGGTTTTTCAATATCGGTTTTTCAATATCAGTTTTTCGATATCAGTTTTTCAATATTTGTTTTTCAATATCGGTTTTTCAATATCGGTTCTAATATCGGATTCAATATCGGTTTTTCAATATCGGTTTTGCAATATCAGTTTTTCGATGTAAGTTTTTCAATATTGGTTTTTCAATATTGGTTTTTCAATATCGGTTCTAATATCGGATTCAATATCGGTTTTTCAATATCGGTTTTGCAATATCAGTTTTTCGATGTAAGTTTTTCAATATTGGCTTTTCAATATCGGTTTTTCAATATTTGTTTTTCAATATCGGTTTTTCAATATCGGTTCTAATATCGGATTCAATATCGGTTTTTCAATATCGGTTTTGCAATATCAGTTTTTCGATGTAAGTTTTTCAATATTGGTTTTTCAATATCGGTTTTGCAATATCAGTTTTTCGATGTAAGTTTTTCAATATTGGTTTTTCAATATCGGTTTTTCAATATTTGTTTTTCAATATCGGGTTTTCAATATCGGTTTTTCAATATTTGTTTTTCAATATCGGTTTTTCAATATCGGTTCTAATATCGGATTCAATATCGGTTTTTCAATATCGGTTTTGCAATATCAGTTTTTCGATGTAAGTTTTTCAATATTGGTTTTTCAAAATCGGTTTTTCAATATCGGTTTTGCAATATCAGTTTTTCGATGTAAGTTTTTCAATATTGGTTTTTCAAAATCGGTTTTTCAATATCGGTTTTTCAATATCGGTTTTTGAATATCGGTTCTAATATCGGATTCAATATCGGTTTCTCAATATCGGTTTTGCAATATCAGTTTTTCGATATAGGTTTTTCAATATCGGTTTTTCAATATCGGTTTTTCAATATCGGTTTTTCAATATCGGTTTTTCAATATCAGTTTTTCGATGTAAGTTTTTCAATATTGGTTTTTCAATATCGGTTTTTCAATATTTGTTTTTCAATATCGGGTTTTCAATATCGGTTTTTCAATATTTGTTTTTCAATATCGGTTTTTCAATATCGGTTCTAATATCGGATTCAATATCGGTTTTTCAATATCGGTTTTGCAATATCAGTTTTTCGATGTAAGTTTTTCAATATTGGTTTTTCAAAATCGGTTTTTCAATATCGGTTTTTCAATATCGGTTTTTGAATATCGGTTCTAATATCGCATTCAATATCGGTTTCTCAATATCGGTTTTTCAATATCGGTTTTTCAATATCGGTTTTTCAATATCGGTTTTTCAATATCAGTTTTTCGATGTAAGTTTTTCAATATTGGTTTTTCAATATCGGTTTTTCAATATCGGTTCTAATATCGGATTCAATATCGGTTTTTCAATATCGGTTTTGCAATATCAGTTTTTCGATGTAAGTTTTTCAATATTGGTTTTTCAATATCGGTTTTTCAATATCGGTTTTGCAATATCAGTTTTTCGATGTAAGTTTTTCAATATTGGTTTTTCAATATCGGTTTTTCAATATCGGTTTTTCAATATCAGTTTTTCGATATCAGTTTTTCAATATTTGTTTTTCAATATCGGTTTTTCAATATCGGTTCTAATATCGGATTCAATATCGGTTTTTCAATATCGGTTTTGCAATATCAGTTTTTCGATGTAAGTTTTTCAATATTGGTTTTTCAATATTGGTTTTTCAATATCGGTTCTAATATCGGATTCAATATCGGTTTTTCAATATCGGTTTTGCAATATCAGTTTTTCGATGTAAGTTTTTCAATATTGGTTTTTCAATATCGGTTTTTCAATATCGGTTTTTCAATATCAGTTTTTCGATGTAAGTATTTCAATATTGGTTTTTCAATATCGGTTTTTCAATATCGGTTCTAATATCGGATTCAATATCGGTTTTTCAATATCGGTTTTGCAATATCAGTTTTTCGATGTAAGTTTTTCAATATTGGTTTTTCAATATCGGTTTTGCAATATCAGTTTTTCGATGTAAGTTTTTCAATATTGGTTTTTCAATATCGGTTTTTCAATATTTGTTTTTCAATATCGGGTTTTCAATATCGGTTTTTCAATATTTGTTTTTCAATATCGGTTTTTCAATATCGGTTCTAATATCGGATTCAATATCGGTTTTTCAATATCGGTTTTGCAATATCAGTTTTTCGATGTAAGTTTTTCAATATTGGTTTTTCAAAATCGGTTTTTCAATATCGGTTTTTCAATATCGGTTTTTCAATATCGGTTTTGCAATATCAGTTTTTCAATATCGGTTTTTCAATATCGGTTTTGCAATATCAGTTTTTCGATATCAGTTTTTCAATATTTGTATTTCAATATCGGTTTTTCAATATCGGTCCTAATATCGGATTCAATATCGGTTTTGCAATATCAGTTTTTCGATGTAAGTTTTTCAATATTGGTTTTTCAATATCGGTTTTTCAATATCGGTTTTGCAATATCAGTTTTTCGATGTAAGTTTTTCAATATTGGTTTTTCAATATCGGTTTTTCAATATCGGGTTTTTCAATATCAGTTTTTCGATATCAGTTTTTCAATATTTGTTTTTCAATATCGGTTTTTCAATATCGGTTCTAATATCGGATTCAATATCGGTTTTTCAATATCGGTTTTGCAATATCAGTTTTTCGATGTAAGTTTTTCAATATTGGTTTTTCAATATTGGTTTTTCAATATCGGTTCTAATATCGGATTCAATATCGGTTTTTCAATATCGGTTTTGCAATATCAGTTTTTCGATGTAAGTTTTTCAATATTGGTTTTTCAATATCGGTTTTTCAATATCGGTTTTTCAATATCAGTTTTTCGATGTAAGTATTTCAATATTGGTTTTTCAATATCGGTTTTTCAATATCGGTTCTAATATCGGATTCAATATCGGTTTTTCAATATCGGTTTTGCAATATCAGTTTTTCGATGTAAGTTTTTCAATATTGGTTTTTCAATATCGGTTTTGCAATATCAGTTTTTCGATGTAAGTTTTTCAATATTGGTTTTTCAATATCGGTTTTTCAATATTTGTTTTTCAATATCGGGTTTTCAATATCGGTTTTTCAATATTTGTTTTTCAATATCGGTTTTTCAATATCGGTTCTAATATCGGATTCAATATCGGTTTTTCAATATCGGTTTTGCAATATCAGTTTTTCGATGTAAGTTTTTCAATATTGGTTTTTCAAAATCGGTTTTTCAATATCGGTTTTTCAATATCGGTTTTTCAATATCGGTTTTGCAATATCAGTTTTTCAATATCGGTTTTTCAATATCGGTTTTGCAATATCAGTTTTTCGATATCAGTTTTTCAATATTTGTATTTCAATATCGGTTTTTCAATATCGGTCCTAATATCGGATTCAATATCGGTTTTGCAATATCAGTTTTTCGATATAGGTTTTTCGATGTAAGTTTTTCAATATTGTATTTTCAATATCGGTTCTAATATCGGATTCAATAACGGTTTTTCAATATCGGTTTTGCAATATAAGTTTTTCGATGTAAGTTTTTCAATATTGGTTTTTCAATATCGGTTCTAATATCGGATTCAATATCGGTTTTTCAATATCGGTTTTGCAATATCAGTTTTTCGATGTAAGTTTTTCAATAATGGTTTTTCAATATCGGTTTTTCAATATCAGTTTTTCGATGTAAGTATTTCAATATTGGTTTTTCAATATCGGTTTTTCAATATCGGTTCTAATATCGGATTCAATATCGGTTTTTCAATATCGGTTTTGCAATATCAGTTTTTCGATGTAAGTTTTTCAATATTGGTTTTTCAATATCAGTTTTTCAATATTTGTTTTTCAATATCGGTTTTTCAATATCGGTTCTAATATCGGATTCAATATCGGTTTTTCAATATCGGTTTTGCAATATCAGTTTTTCGATGTAAGTTTTTCAATATTGGTTTTTCAATATCGGTTTTTCAATATTTGTTTTTCAATATCGGTTTTTCAATATCGGTTCTAATATCGGATTCAATATCGGTTTTTCAATATCGGTTTTGCAATATCAGTTTTTCGATGTAAGTTTTTCAATATTGGTTTTTCAATATCGGTTTTGCAATATCAGTTTTTCGATGTAAGTTTTTCAATATTGGTTTT
>NW_027487723.1:0-13502 GCF_050908995.1 Andrena cerasifolii | reverse complement strand
TTTTAAATTTTCTTATAATTTTTTTAATTTTTAATTTTTTTTAAAATTTTTCTTTAAATTTTTTAAAATTTTTAAAATTTAAAAAATTTTTTTTAAATTTCTTTCAATTTTTTAACAAAATTAAAAAATTTATTTGTTTTTTAATTTTTTCTACATTTTTTAATTTTTTAAATTTTTTTAATTTTTAAATTTTTTTTATTTTTGTTTTAAATTTGAAATTTTTTCTAAATTTTTTAAAATTTTTTTAAAGTATTATTTTTTATTTCAAAAATGTTTTTTAATTTTTTTAATTTTTTCAAATTTTTAAATTTTTTTAAAAATTTTCTTATAATTTTTTTTAATTTTTAAAATTTTTTAAAAAATTTTTTAAAAATTTTCTTATAATTTTTTTAAAATTTTTAAAATTATTTTAAAATTTTTTAAAACTATAATTTTTTTATTTCAAAAAATGTTTTTTAATTTTTTTTCTTTTATTTTAATTTTTAAAATTTTTCAATTTTTTAATTTTTTTTTTAATTTTTTTAAAATTTTTTTTAATTTTTTTAAAATTTTTTTTCTTTATTTTAATTTTTTAATTTTTCAATTTTTTAAATTTTTTTTTAAATTTTCTTATTATTTTTTTTTAATTTTTAAATTTTTTAAAAATTTTTCTTTTAAATTTTTTAAAATTTTTAAAATTTAAAATTTTTTTTTTTAAATTTGTTTCAATTTTTTAACAAACTTAAAAAAATTATTTGTTTCTTAATTTTTTTCTACATTTTTTAATTTTTTTATTTTTTTTAATTTTAAATTTTTTTTATTTTTGTTTTAAATTTTGAAATTTTTTCTAAATTTTTTTTTTAATTTTTTTAAAAGTGTTATTTTTTATTTCAAAAATGTTTTTAATTTTTTAAAATTTTTTTTAATTTTTATTTAAAAATTTGTTTCAATTTTTTAACAAAATTAAAAAAAAATATTTATTTTTTAATTTTTTTAATTTTTAAAATTTTCGTAAAACTTTTTTTTTAATTTTTGTAACAAAATTTTTTATTTTTTTTAAATTTTTTTTTTAAATTTTTAAAATTTTTTAAATTTTTTTTTAAAATTATAATGGTTTTATTTAAAAAAATGTTTTTAATTTTTTTAAAATTTTTTTTCTTTTATTTTTCTTTTTTTAATTTTTTTTAAATTTTTAAACAAAATTTTTATTTTTTAAAATTTTTTTTAAAATTTTTTATTTTTTTAAATTTTTCATTTTTTAAATTTTTTTTTAAAATTATAATGTTTTTATTTCAAAAAATGTTTTTTAATTTTTTTAAAAATTTTTTTCTTTTATTTTAATTTTTTTAATTTTTTCAATTTTTTAAATTTTTTTAAATTGTCTTATAATTTTTTTAATTTTTAAAATTTTTTTAAAAATTTCTTTTAAATTTTTTAAAATTTTTAAAATTTTTTAAAATTTTTAAATTTTTTTTTAAATTTGTATCAATTTTTTAACAAAATTAAAAAAAAATTATTTGTTTTTTAATTTTTTTCTATATTTTTTAATTTTTTTAATTTTTTTTATTTTTGTTTTAAATTTTGAAATTTTTTCTAAATTTTTTTAAAATTTTTTTAAAAGTATTATTTTTTTATTTCAAAAATGTTTTTAATTTTTAAATTTTTTTTATTTTTTTTTTAATTTTTGAAAATTTTTCTAAATTTTTTTTTTAATTTTTTTAAAAGTGTTATTTTTTTATTTCAAAAATGTTTTTAATTTTTTTAAAATTTTTTTTAATTTTTATTTAAAAATTTGTTTCAATTTTTTAACAAAATTAAAAAAAATATTTATTTTTTAATTTTTTTAATTTTTAAAATTTTCGTAAAACTTTTTTTTTTAATTTTTGTAACAAAATTTTTTATTTTTTTAAAATTTTTTTTTTAAATTTTTAAAATTTTTTAAATTTTTTTTTAAAATTATAATGGTTTTATTTAAAAAAATGTTTTTTAATTTTTTTAAAATTTTTTTTCTTTTATTTTAATTTTTTAATTTTTTCAATTTTTTAAATTTTTTTTAAATTTTCTTATAATTTTTTTTTAATTTTTAAATTTATTTAAAATTTTTCTTTTAAATTTTTTAAAAATTTTTAAAATTTAAAAATTTTTTTTTTAAATTTGTTTCAATTTTTTAACAAACTTAAAAAAATTATTTGTTTCTTAATTTTTTTCTACATTTTTTAATTTTTTAAATTTTTTTAATTTTAAATTTTTTTATTTTGTTTTAAATTTTGAAATTTTTTCTAAAATTTTTTTAATTTTTTTAAAAGTATTATTTTTTTATTTCAAAAATGTTTTTTAATTTTTAAAAAAATCTTTTCAATTTTATTTTTCTTTTTTTAATTTTTTTTAAATTTTTAAACAAAATTTTTTATTTTTTAAATTTTTTTTTAAATTTTTTATTTTTTTAAATTTTTTATTTTTTAAATTTTTTTTTTTAAATTATAATGTTTTTATATCAAAAAATGTTTTTTAATTTTTTTAAAATTTTTTTTCTTTTATTTTAATTTTTTTAATTTTTTCAATTTTTTAAATTTTTTTAAATTGTCTTAATTTTTAAATTTTTTTTAAAATTTTTCTTTTAAATTTTTTAAAATTTTTTAAAATTTAAAAATTTTTTTTTTAAATTTGTTTCAATTTTTTAACAAAATTAAAAAAAAATATTTGTTTTTTAATTTTTTTCTATAATTTTTAATTTTTTTTGTTTTTAATTTTTTTAAATTTAAATTTTTTTTTAAATTTTTGATAATTTTACAAAAAAAAATTTTAATTTTTAAAATTTTTTTTTTAATTTTTAAAATTTTTTTTAATTTTTAAATTTTTTTTTTAATTTCAAAGTTTTTTTTTAATTTTTAAAATTTTTTTTACTTTTTTTTTAATTTTTGAAAATTTTTCTAAATTTTTTTTTAATTTTTTTAATTTTTTTTTAATTTTTAAAATTTTCTTAAAACTTTTTTTTAATTTTTTAAACAAAATTTTTTATTTTTAAAATTTTTTTTTAAATTTTTTATTTTTTAAATTTTTTATTTTTTAAAATTTTTCTTTTAAATTTTTTAAAATTTTTTAAAATTTAAAAAATTTTTTTTTAAATTTCTTTCAATTTTTTAACAAAATTAAAAAAATTTATTTGTTTTTTAATTTTTTTCTACATTTTTTAATTTTTTTAAATTTTTTTAATTTTTAAATTTTTTTTTATTTTTGTTTTAAATTTTGAAATTTTTTCTAAATTTTTTTAAAATTTTTTTAAAAGTATTATTTTTTTATTTCAAAAATGTTTTTTAATTTTTTTTAATTTTTTCAAATTTTTAAATTTTTTTAAAAATTTTCTTATAATTTTTTTTAATTTTTAAAATTTTTTAAAAAATTTTTTAAAAATTTTCTTATAATTTTTTTAAAATTTTTAAAATTATTTTAAAATTTTTTTTAAAATTATTTTAAAATTTTTTAAAACTATAATTTTTTTATTTCAAAAAATGTTTTTTAATTTTTTTCTTTTATTTTAATTTTTAAATTTTTCAATTTTTTAATTTTTTTTTAATTTTTTTAAAATTTTTTTTAATTTTTTAAAATTTTTTTTCTTTTATTTTAATTTTTTAATTTTTTCAATTTTTTAAATTTTTTTTTAAATTTTCTTATTATTTTTTTTAATTTTAAATTTTTTAAAAATTTTTCTTTTAAATTTTTTAAAAATTTTTAAAATTTAAAAATTTTTTTTTTTAAATTTGTTTCAATTTTTTAACAAACTTAAAAAAAATTATTTGTTTCTTAATTTTTTTCTACATTTTTTAATTTTTTTATTTTTTTTTAATTTTAAATTTTTTTTATTTTTGTTTTAAATTTTGAAATTTTTTCTAAATTTTTTTTTAATTTTTTAAAAGTGTTATTTTTTTATTTCAAAAATGTTTTTAATTTTTTTAAAATTTTTTTTAATTTTTATTTAAAAATTTGTTTCAATTTTTTAACAAAATTAAAAAAAAATATTTATTTTTTAATTTTTTTAATTTTTAAAATTTTCGTAAAACTTTTTTTTTAATTTTTGTAACAAAATTTTTTATTTTTTTTAAATTTTTTTTTTAAATTTTTAAAATTTTTTAAATTTTTTTTTAAAATTATAATGGTTTTATTTAAAAAAATGTTTTTTAATTTTTTTAAAATTTTTTTTCTTTTATTTTTCTTTTTTTAATTTTTTTTAAATTTTTAAACAAAATTTTTTATTTTTTAAAATTTTTTTTTAAAATTTTTTATTTTTTTAAATTTTTCATTTTTTAAATTTTTTTTTAAAATTATAATGTTTTTATTTCAAAAAATGTTTTTTAATTTTTTTAAAAATTTTTTTCTTTTATTTTAATTTTTTTAATTTTTTCAATTTTTTAAATTTTTTTAAATTGTCTTATAATTTTTTTTAATTTTTAAAATTTTTTTAAAAAATTTCTTTTAAATTTTTTAAAATTTTTTAAAATTTTTTAAAATTTTTAAATTTTTTTTTAAATTTGTATCAATTTTTTAACAAAATTAAAAAAAAATTATTTGTTTTTTAATTTTTTTCTATATTTTTTAATTTTTTTAATTTTTTTTATTTTTGTTTTAAATTTTGAAATTTTTTCTAAATTTTTTTAAAATTTTTTTAAAAGTATTATTTTTTTATTTCAAAAATGTTTTTTAATTTTTAAATTTTTTTTATTTTTTTTTTAATTTTGAAAATTTTTCTAAATTTTTTTTTTAATTTTTTTAAAAGTGTTATTTTTTTATTTCAAAAATGTTTTTAATTTTTTTAAAATTTTTTTTAATTTTTATTTAAAAATTTGTTTCAATTTTTTAACAAAATTAAAAAAAATATTTATTTTTTAATTTTTTTAATTTTTAAAATTTTCGTAAAACTTTTTTTTTTAATTTTTGTAACAAAATTTTTATTTTTTTAAAATTTTTTTTTTAAATTTTTAAAATTTTTTAAATTTTTTTTTAAAATTATAATGGTTTTATTTAAAAAAATGTTTTTTAATTTTTTTAAAATTTTTTTTCTTTTATTTTAATTTTTTAATTTTTTCAATTTTTTAAATTTTTTTTTAAATTTTCTTATAATTTTTTTTTAATTTTTAAATTTATTTAAAATTTTTCTTTTAAATTTTTTAAAAATTTTTAAAATTTAAAAATTTTTTTTTTAAATTTGTTTCAATTTTTTAACAAACTTAAAAAAAATTATTTGTTTCTTAATTTTTTTCTACATTTTTTAATTTTTTAAATTTTTTTAATTTTAAATTTTTTTTATTTTTGTTTTAAATTTTGAAATTTTTTCTAAAATTTTTTTTAATTTTTTTAAAAGTATTATTTTTTATTTCAAAAATGTTTTTTAATTTTTAAAAAAATCTTTTCAATTTTATTTTTCTTTTTTTAATTTTTTTTTAAATTTTTAAACAAAATTTTTTATTTTTTAAATTTTTTTTTAAATTTTTTATTTTTTTAAATTTTTTATTTTTTAAATTTTTTTTTTAAATTATAATGTTTTTATATCAAAAAATGTTTTTTAATTTTTTTAAAATTTTTTTTCTTTTATTTTAATTTTTTTAATTTTTTCAATTTTTTAAATTTTTTTAAATTGTCTTATAATTTTTTTTAATTTTAAATTTTTTTTAAAATTTTTCTTTTAAATTTTTTAAAATTTTTTAAAATTTAAAAATTTTTTTTTTAAATTTGTTTCAATTTTTAACAAAATTAAAAAAAAATATTTATTTTTTAATTTTTTTCTATAATTTTTAATTTTTTTTGTTTTTAATTTTTTTAAATTTAAATTTTTTTTTAAATTTTTGATAATTTTACAAAAAAAAATTTTAATTTTTAAAATTTTTTTTTTAATTTTTAAAATTTTTTTTAATTTTTAAATTTTTTTTTTAATTTCAAAGTTTTTTTTTAATTTTTAAAATTTTTTTTACTTTTTTTTTAATTTTTGAAAATTTTTCTAAATTTTTTTTTAATTTTTTTAATTTTTTTTTAATTTTTAAAATTTTCTTAAAACTTTTTTTTAATTTTTTAAACAAAATTTTTTATTTTTTTTTAAATTTTTAAAATTTAAAATTTTTTTTTTAAAATTATAATGGTTTTATTTCAAAAAATGTTTTTTAATTTTTTTTAAATTTTTTTACTTTTATTTTAATTTTTTTAATTTTTTCAATTTTTTCAATTTTTTTAAATTTTCTTATAATTTTTTTTAATTTTTAAATTTTTTTTAAAATTTTTCTTTTAAATTTTTTAAAATTTTTTAAAATTTAAAAAATTTTTTTTTTAAATTTCTTTCAATTTTTTAACAAAATTAAAAAAATTTATTTGTTTTTTAATTTTTTTCTACATTTTTTAATTTTTTTAAATTTTTTTAATTTTTAAATTTTTTTTATTTTGAAATTTTTTCTAAATTTTTTTAAAATTTTTTTAAAAGTATTATTTTTTTATTTCAAAAATGTTTTTTAATTTTTTTTAATTTTTTCAAATTTTTAAATTTTTTTAAAAATTTTCTTATAATTTTTTTTAATTTTTAAAATTTTTTAAAAAATTTTTTAAAAATTTTCTTATAATTTTTTTAAAATTTTTAAAATTATTTTAAAATTTTTTAAAACTATAATTTTTTTATTTCAAAAAATGTTTTTTAATTTTTTTTCTTTTATTTTAATTTTTTAAATTTTTCAATTTTTTAATTTTTTTTTAATTTTTTTAAAATTTTTTTTAATTTTTTTAAAATTTTTTTTCTTTTATTTTAATTTTTTAATTTTTTCAATTTTTTAAATTTTTTTTTAAATTTTCTTATAATTTTTTTTTAATTTTTAAATTTTTTAAAAATTTTTCTTTTAAATTTTTTAAAAATTTTTAAAATTTAAAAATTTTTTTTTTTAAATTTGTTTCAATTTTTTAACAAACTTAAAAAAAATTATTTGTTTCTTAATTTTTTTCTACATTTTTTAATTTTTTTATTTTTTTTAATTTTAAATTTTTTTTATTTTTGTTTTAAATTTTGAAATTTTTTCTAAATTTTTTTTTTAATTTTTTTAAAAGTGTTATTTTTTTATTTCAAAAATGTTTTTAATTTTTTTAAAATTTTTTTTAATTTTTATTTAAAAATTTGTTTCAATTTTTTTAATTTTTAAAATTTTCGTAAAACTTTTTTTTTTAATTTTTGTAACAAAATTTTTTATTTTTTTTAAATTTTTTTTTTAAATTTTTAAAATTTTTTAAATTTTTTTTTTTTATTATAATGGTTTTATTTAAAAAAATGTTTTTTAATTTTTTTAAAATTTTTTTTCTTTTATTTTTCTTTTTTTAATTTTTTTTAAATTTTTAAACAAAATTTTTTATTTTTTAAAATTTTTTTTTAAAATTTTTTATTTTTTTAAATTTTTCATTTTTTAAATTTTTTTTTAAAATTATAATGTTTTTATTTCAAAAAATGTTTTTTAATTTTTTTAAAAATTTTTTTCTTTTATTTTAATTTTTTTAATTTTTTCAATTTTTTAAATTTTTTTAAATTGTCTTATAATTTTTTTTAATTTTTAAAATTTTTTTAAAAAATTTCTTTTAAATTTTTTAAAATTTTTTAAAATTTTTTAAAATTTTTAAATTTTTTTTTAAATTTGTATCAATTTTTTAACAAAATTAAAAAAAAATTATTTGTTTTTTAATTTTTTTCTATATTTTTTAATTTTTTTAATTTTTTTTATTTTTGTTTTAAATTTTGAAATTTTTTCTAAATTTTTTTAAAATTTTTTTAAAAGTGTTATTTTTTATTTCAAAAATGTTTTTAATTTTTTTAAAATTTTTTTTAATTTTTATTTAAAAATTTGTTTCAATTTTTTAACAAAATTAAAAAAAAATATTTATTTTTTAATTTTTTTAATTTTTAAAATTTTCGTAAAACTTTTTTTTTTAATTTTTGTAACAAAATTTTTTATTTTTTTAAAATTTTTTTTTTAAATTTTTAAAATTTTTTAAATTTTTTTTTAAAATTATAATGGTTTTATTTAAAAAAATGTTTTTTAATTTTTTTAAAATTTTTTTTCTTTTATTTTAATTTTTTAATTTTTTCAATTTTTTAAATTTTTTTTTAAATTTTCTTATAATTTTTTTTTAATTTTTAAATTTATTTAAAATTTTTCTTTTAAATTTTTTAAAAATTTTTAAAATTTAAAAATTTTTTTTTTAAATTTGTTTCAATTTTTTAACAAACTTAAAAAAAATTATTTGTTTCTTAATTTTTTTCTACATTTTTTAATTTTTTAAATTTTTTTAATTTTAAATTTTTTTTATTTTTGTTTTAAATTTTGAAATTTTTTCTAAAATTTTTTTTAATTTTTTAAAAGTATTATTTTTTTATTTCAAAAATGTTTTTTAATTTTTAAAAAAATCTTTTCAATTTTATTTTTCTTTTTTAATTTTTTTTTAAATTTTTAAACAAAATTTTTTATTTTTTAAATTTTTTTTTAAATTTTTTATTTTTTTAAATTTTTTATTTTTTAAATTTTTTTTTTAAAATTATAATGTTTTTATTTCAAAAAATGTTTTTTAATTTTTTTAAAATTTTTTTACTTTTATTTTAATTTTTTTAATTTTTTCAATTTTTTCAATTTTTTTTAAATTTTCTTATAATTTTTTTTAATTTTTAAATTTTTTTAAAAATTTTTCTTTTAAATTTTTTAAAATTTTTTAAAATTTAAAAAATTTTTTTTTTAAATTTGTTTCAATTTTTTAACAAAATTAAAAAAAATTCATTTGTTTCTTAATTTTTTTCTACATTTTTTAATTTTTAAAATTTTTTTAATTTTAAATTTTTTTTATTTTTGTTTTAAATTTTGAAATTTTTTCTAAAATTTTTTTTAATTTTTTTAAAAGTATTATTTTTTTATTTCAAAAATGTTTTTTAATTTTTAAAAAAATCTTTTCAATTTCATTTTTCTTTTTTTAATTTTTTTTAAAATTTTTAAACAAAATTTTTTATTTTTAAAATTTTTTTTTAAATTTTTTATTTTTTTAAATTTTTTATTTTTTAAATTTTTTTTTTAAAATTATAATGTTTTTATTTCAAAAAATGTTTTTTAATTTTTTTAAAATTTTTTTACTTTTATTTTAATTTTTTTAATTTTTTCAATTTTTTCAATTTTTTTTAAATTTTCTTATAATTTTTTTTAATTTTTAAATTTTTTTAAAAATTTTTCTTTTAAATTTTTTAAAATTTTTTAAAATTTAAAAAATTTTTTTTTTTAATTTGTTTCAATTTTTTAACAAAATTAAAAAAAATTCATTTGTTTTTTAATTTTTTTCTACATTTTTTAATTTTTTAAATTTTTTTTAATTTTTAAATTTTTTTTTATTTTTGTTTTAAATTTTGAAATTTTTTCTAAATTTTTTTAAAATTTTTTTAAAAGTATTATTTTTTTATTTCAAAAATGTTTTTTAATTTTTAAAATTTTTTTTATTTTTTTTTTAATTTTTGAAAATTTTTCTAAATTTTTTTTTTAATTTTTTTAAAAGTGTTATTTTTTTATTTCAAAAATGTTTTTAATTTTTTTAAATTTTTTTTTAATTTTTATTTAAAAATTTGTTTCAATTTTTTAACAAAATTAAAAAAAATATTTATTTTTTAATTTTTTTAATTTTTAAAATTTTCGTAAAACTTTTTTTTTTAATTTTTGTAACAAAATTTTTTATTTTTTTAAAATTTTTTTTTTAAATTTTTAAAATTTTTAAAATTTTTTTTTAAAATTATAATGGTTTTATTTAAAAAAATGTTTTTTAATTTTTTTAAAATTTTTTTTCTTTTATTTTAATTTTTTAATTTTTTCAATTTTTTAAATTTTTTTTTAAATTTTCTTATAATTTTTTTTTAATTTTTAAATTTATTTAAAATTTTTCTTTTAAATTTTTTAAAAATTTTTAAAATTTAAAAATTTTTTTTTTAAATTTGTTTCAATTTTTTAACAAACTTAAAAAAAATTATTTGTTTCTTAATTTTTTTCTACATTTTTTAATTTTTTAAATATTTTTTTAATTTTAAATTTTTTTTATTTTTGTTTTAAATTTTGAAATTTTTTCTAAAATTTTTTTTAATTTTTTTAAAAGTATTATTTTTTTATTTCAAAAATGTTTTTTAATTTTTAAAAAAATCTTTTCAATTTTATTTTTCTTTTTTTAATTTTTTTTTAAATTTTTAAACAAAATTTTTTATTTTTAAATTTTTTTTAAATTTTTTATTTTTTTAAATTTTTTATTTTTTAAATTTTTTTTTTAAAATTATAATGTTTTTATTTCAAAAAATGTTTTTTAATTTTTTTAAAATTTTTTTTCTTTTATTTTAATTTTTTTAATTTTTTCAATTTTTTAAATTTTTTTAAATTGTCTTATAATTTTTTTTAATTTTTAAATTTTTTTTAAAATTTTTCTTTTAAATTTTTTAAAATTTTTTAAAATTTAAAAATTTTTTTTTTTAAATTTGTTTCAATTTTTTAACAAAATTAAAAAAAAATATTTATTTTTTAATTTTTTTCTATAATTTTTAATTTTTTTTGTTTTTAATTTTTTTAAATTTAAATTTTTTTTAAATTTTTGATAATTTTACAAAAAAAATTTTTAATTTTTAAAATTTTTTTTTTAATTTTTAAAATTTTTTTTAATTTTTAAATTTTTTTTTTAATTTCAAAGTTTTTTTTTAATTTTTAAAATTTTTTTTACTTTTTTTTTAATTTTTGAAAATTTTTCTAAATTTTTTTTAATTTTTTTAATTTTTTTTTAATTTTTAAAATTTTCTTAAAACTTTTTTTTAATTTTTTAAACAAAACTTTTTATTTTTTTTAAATTTTTAAAATTTTAAAAATTTTTTTTTAAAATTATAATGGTTTTATTTCAAAAAATGTTTTTTAATTTTTTTTAAATTTTTTTACTTTTATTTTAATTTTTTTAATTTTTTCAATTTTTTCAATTTTTTTAAATTTTCTTATAATTTTTTTTAATTTTTAAATTTTTTTTAAAATTTTTCTTTTAAATTTTTTAAAATTTTTTAAAATTTAAAAAATTTTTTTTTAAATTTCTTTCAATTTTTTAACAAAATTAAAAAAATTTATTTGTTTTTTAATTTTTTTCTACATTTTTTAATTTTTTTAAATTTTTTTAATTTTTAAATTTTTTTTTATTTTTGTTTTAAATTTTGAATTTTTTTCTAAATTTTTTTAAAATTTTTTTAAAAGTATTATTTTTTTATTTCAAAAATGTTTTTTAATTTTTTTTTAATTTTTTCAAATTTTTAAATTTTTTTAAAAATTTTCTTATAATTTTTTTTAATTTTTAAAATTTTTTAAAAAATTTTTTAAAAATTTTCTTATAATTTTTTTAAAATTTTTAAAATTATTTTAAAATTTTTTAAAACTATAATTTTTTTATTTCAAAAAATGTTTTTTAATTTTTTTTCTTTTATTTTAATTTTTTAAATTTTTCAATTTTTTAATTTTTTTTTTAATTTTTTTTAAATTTTTTTTAATTTTTTAAATTTTTTAAAATTTTTCTTTTAAAGTTTTTAAAATTTTTTAAAATTTTTAAATTTTTTTTTTAAAATTTGTTTCAATTTTTTAACAAAATTAAAAAAATTTATTTGTTTTTTAATTTTTTTCTACATTTTTTAATTTTTTTAATTTTTTCAATTTTTGTTTTAAATTTTGAAATTTTTTCTAAATTTTTTTTAATTTTTTTAAAAGTATTATTTTTTTATTTCAAGAATGTTTTTTAATTTTTTTTAATTTTTTCAAATTTTTAAATTTTTTAAAAAATTTTCTTATAATTTTTTTAATTTTTAAAATTTTTTAAAAATTTTTTTAAAAATTTTCTTTTAACTTTTTTAAAATTTTTAAAATTATTTTAAATTTTTTTAAAAACTATAATTTTTTTATTTCAAAATTTTTTTAATTTTTTTCTTTTATTTTAATTTTTTTAATTTTTTCAATTTTTTAAATATTTTTTAAAATTTTCTTATAATTTTTTTTAATTTTTAAAATTTTTTAAAACTTTTTTTTAAATTTTTAAATTTTTTTAGTTTTTTTTTTAAAATTTGTTTCAATTTTTTAACAAAATTAAAAAAAAATATTTATTTTTTAATTTTTTTCTATATTTTTTAATTTTTTTAATTTTTTTAATTTTTAAAATTTTTTTTATTTTTTTTTTAATTTTTGAAAATTTTTCTAAATTTTTTTTTAATTTTTTTAAAAGTATTATTTTTTTATTTCAAAAATGTTTTTTAATTTTTTTTAATTTTTTCAAATTTTCAATTTTTTTTAAATTTTCTTATATTTTTTTTAATTTTTAAATTTTTTTAAAATTTAAAAAAAAAATTTTTAATTTTTTTAAATTTAAAAAAAAAATTTTTTTAATATTTTTAATTTTTTTTAAATTATTTATATTTTTAATTTTTTTAATTTTAATTTTTTTTTTAATTTTTAATATTTTTTTTATTTTTAAATTTTTTAATTTTAAAATTTTTTTAAAAATTTTTTTTTAATTTTTTAAAATTTTTTAAATTTTTTTAAATTTTTCTTTGCCTTATTTTTATTTAAATTTTTAAAATTTTTTTAAAAATTTTCTTTGCTTCATTTTTATATTTAAATTTTTCAAAAAATTTAAAATTTTTTTTTAAAATTTGTTTCAATTTTTTAACAAAATTAAAAAAATATTTATTTTTTAATTTTTTTCTATATTTTTTAATTTTTTTTGTTTTTAATTTTTTTAAATTTTAATTTTTTTTTAATTTTTGATAATTTTACAAAAAAAATTTTTAATTTTTAAAATTTTTTTTTTAATTTTTAAATTTTTTTAATTTTTAAATTTTTTTTTTAATTTCAAAGTTTTTTTTAATTTTTAAAATTTTTTTTATTTTTTTTTTAATTTTTGAAAATTTTTCTAAATTTTTTTTAATTTTTTTAATTTTTTTTTAATTTTTAAAATTTTCTTAAAACTTAGTTTTAATTTTTTAAACAAAATTTTTTATTTTTTTTTTAATTTTTAAAATTTTTTAAATTTTTTTTCTTTGATTTTAATTTTTTTAATTTTTTCAATTTTTTAAATATTTTTTAAAATTTTCTTATAATTTTTTTTAATTTTTAAAATTTTTTAAAACTTTTTTTTAAATTTTTTAAAATTTTTTTATTTTTTTTTTTTAAATTTGTTTCAATTTTTTAACAAAATTAAAAAAAATATATTTATTTTTAATTTTTTTTAATTTTTTCAAATTTTCAATTTTTTTTTAAATTTTCTTATATTTTTTTTAATTTTTAAATTTTTTTAAAATTTAAAAAAAAAAAATTTAATTTTTTTTAAATTTTTAAAAAAAAATTTTTAATATTTTTAATTTTTTTAATTTTAATTTTTTTTTTAATTTTTAATATTTATTTTATTTTTAAATTTTTTTAATTTTAAAATTTTTTTTAAAATTTTTTTTTTAATTTTTTAAAATTTTTAAAATTTTTTTAAAT
>NW_027487722.1:0-13508 GCF_050908995.1 Andrena cerasifolii | reverse complement strand
CAGTTGGTCGGTCAGTCGGTCAGTCGGTCAGTCAGTCCGTCGGTCGGTCGGTCGGGCGGTCGATCGGTCGGTCGGTCGGTCGGTCGGTCGGTCGGTCGGACGGTCGGTCGGTCTGTCAGTCGGTCAGTCGGTCAGTCGGTCAGTCGGTCAGTCGGTCGGTCAGTCGGACAATCGGTCGGTCGGTCGGTCGGTCGGTCAGTCGGTCAGTCGGTCGGTCGGTCGGTCCGTCAGTCGGTCAGTCGGTCCGTCAGTCGGTCAGACGGTCAGTCGGTCAGTCGGTCAGTCAGTCCGTCGGTCGGTCGGTCGGTCGGTCGGTCGGTCGGTCGGTCGGTCGGTCGGTCGGTCGGTCGGTCGGTCGGTCGGTCGGTCGGTCGGTCGGTCGGTCGGTCAGTCGGTCGGTCGGTCGGTCGGTCCGTCAGTCGGTCAGACGGTCAGTCGTTCAGTCGGTCAGTCAGTCCGTCGGTCGGTCGGTCGGTCGGTCGGTCGGTCGGTCGGTCGGTCGGTCGGTCGGTCGGTCGGTCGGTCGGTCGGTCGGTCGGTCGGTCCGTCGGTCGGTCGGTCGGTCGGTCGGTCGGTCGGTCCGTCAGTCGGTCAGTCGGTCCGTCAGTCGGTCAGACGGTCAGTCGGTCAGTCGGTCAGTCAGTCCGTCGGTCGGTCGGTCGGTCGGTCGGTCGGTCGGTCAGACGGTCAGTCGGTCAGTCGGTCAGTCAGTCCGTCGGTCGGTCGGTCGGTCGGTCGGTCGGTCGGTCGGTCGGTCGGTCGGTCGGTCGGTCGGTCGGTCGGTCGGTCGGTCGGTCGGTCGGTCGGTCGGTCGGTCAGTCGGTCGGTCGGTCGGTCGGTCCGTCAGTCGGTCAGACGGTCAGTCGTTCAGTCGGTCAGTCAGTCCGTCGGTCGGTCGGTCGTCGGTCGGTCGGTCGGTCGGTCGGTCGGTCGGTCGGTCGGTCGGTCGGTCGGTCGGTCGGTCGGTCGGTCCGTCGGGTCGGTCGGTCGGTCGGTCGGTCAGTCGGTCGGTCGGTCGGTCGGTCGGTCGGTCGGTCTGTCAGTCGGTCAGTCGGTCAGTCGGTCGGTCGGTCGGTCGGTCCGTCGGTCAGTTGGTCGGTCGGTCGGTCGTTCGGTCGGTCGGTCCGTCAGTCGGTCAGTCGGTCCGTCAGTCGGTCAGACGGTCAGTCGGTCAGTCGGTCAGTCAGTCCGTCGGTCGGTCGGTCGGTCGGTCGGTCGGTCGGTCGGTCGGTCGGTCGGTCGGTCGGTCGGTCGGTCGGTCGGTCGGTCGGTCGGTCGGTCGGTCAGTCGGTCGGTCGGTCGGTCGGTCCGTCAGTCGGTCAGACGGTCAGTCGGTCAGTCGGTCAGTCAGTCCGTCGGTCGGTCGTCGTCGGTCGGTCGGTCGGTCGGTCGGTCGGTCGGTCGTCGGTCGGTCGGTCGGTCGGTCGGTCGGTCGGTCGGTCGGTCCGTCGGTCGGTCGGTCGGTCGGTCGGTCAGTCGGTCGGTCGGTCGGTCGGTCGGTCGGTCTGTCAGTCGGTCAGTCGGTCAGTCGGTCGGTCGGTCGGTCGGTCCGTCGGTCAGTTGGTCGGTCGGTCGGTCGTTCGGTCGGTCGGTCGGTCGGTCGGTCAGTCGGTCAGTCGGTCAGTCGGTCGGTCCGTCGGCCAGTCGGTCCGTCGGTCAGTCGGTCAGTCGGTCAGTTGGTCGGTCTTTCGGTCAGTCGGTCAGTCAGTCCGCCCGGTCGGTCGGTCGGTCGGTCGGTCGGTCGGTCGTCGGTCGGTCGGTCGGTCGGTCGGTCGGTCGGTCGGTCGGTCGGTCGGTCGGTCGGTCGGTCGGTCGGTCGGTCGGTCAGTTGGTCAGTCGGTCAGTTGGTCGGTCAGTCGGTCAGTCGGTCAGTCAGTCCGTCGGTCGGTCGGTCGGGCGGTCGATCGGTCGGTCGGTCGGTCGGTCGGTCGGTCGGTCGGACGGTCGGTCGGTCTGTCAGTCGGTCAGTCGGTCAGTCGGTCAGTCGGTCAGTCGGTCGGTCAGTCGGACAATCGGTCGGTCGGTCGGTCGGTCGGTCAGTCGGTCAGTCGGTCAGTCGGTCAGTCGGTCAGTCGGTCAGTTGGTCGGTCTTTCGGTCAGTCGGTCAGTCAGTCCGCCCGTCGGTCGGTCGGCCAGTCGGTCCGTCGGTCAGTCGGTCAGTCGGTCAGTTGGTCGGTCTTTCGGTCAGTCGGTCAGTCAGTCCGCCCGTCGGTCGGTCGGTCGGTCGGTCGGTCGGTCGGTCGGTCGGTCGGTCGGTCGGTCGGTCGGTCGGTCGGTCGGTCGGTCGGTCGGTCAGTCGGTCGGTCGGTCGGTCGGTCCGTCAGTCGGTCAGACGGTCAGTCGGTCAGTCGGTCAGTCAGTCCGTCGGTCGGTCGGTCGGTCGGTCGGTCGGTCGGTCGGTCGGTCGGTCGGTCGGTCGGTCGGTCGGTCGGTCGGTCGGTCGGTCGGTCGGTCCGTCGGTCGGTCGGTCGGTCGGTCGGTCAGTCGGTCGGTCGGTCGGTCGGTCGGTCGGTCTGTCAGTCGGTCAGTCGGTCAGTCGGTCGGTCGGTCGGTCGGTCCGTCGGTCAGTTGGTCGGTCGGTCGGTCGGTCGGTCAGTCGGTCAGTCGGTCAGTCGGTCGGTCCGTCGGCCAGTCGGTCCGTCGGTCAGTCGGTCAGTCGGTCAGTTGGTCGGTCTTTCGGTCAGTCGGTCAGTCAGTCCGCCCGTCGGTCGGTCGGTCGGTCGGTCGTCGGTCGGTCGGTCGGTCGGTCGGTCGGTCGGTCGGTCGGTCGGTCGGTCGGTCGGTCGGTCGGTCGGTCGGTCAGTTGGTCAGTCGGTCAGTTGGTCGGTCAGTCGGTCAGTCGGTCAGTCAGTCCGTCGGTCGGGTCGGTCGGTCGGTCGGTCGGTCGGTCGGTCGGTCGGTCGGGTCGGTCGGTCGTCGGTCGGTCGGTCGGTCGGTCGGTCCGGTCGGTCGGTCGGTCGGTCGGTCGGTCGGTCAGTCGGTCGGTCGGTCGGTCGGTCGGTCGGTCTGTCAGTCGGTCAGTCGGTCAGTCGGTCGGTCGGTCGGTCGGTCCGTCGGTCAGTTGGTCGGTCGGTCGGTCGTTCGGTCGGTCGGTCGGTCGGTCGGTCAGTCGGTCAGTCGGTCAGTCGGTCGGTCCGTCGGCCGTCGGTCCGTCGGTCAGTCGGTCAGTCGGTCAGTTGGTCGGTCTTTCGGTCAGTCGGTCAGTCAGTCCGCCCGTCGGTCGGTCGGTCGCGTCGGTCGGTCGGTCGGTCGGTCGGTCGGTCGGTCGGTCGGTCGGTCGGGTCGGTCGGTCGGTCGGTCGGTCGGTCGGTCGTCAGTTGGTCAGTCGGTCAGTTGGTCGGTCAGTCGGTCAGTCGGTCAGTCAGTCCGTCGGTCGGTCGGTCGGGCGGTCGATCGGTCGGTCGGTCGGTCGGTCGGTCGGTCGGTCGGACGGTCGGTCGGTCTGTCAGTCGGTCAGTCGGTCAGTCGGTCAGTCGGTCAGTCGGTCGGTCAGTCGGACAATCGGTCGGTCGGTCGGTCGGTCGGTCAGTCGGTCAGTCGTCGGTCGGTCGGTCCGTCAGTCGGTCAGTCGGTCCGTCAGTCGGTCAGACGGTCAGTCGGTCAGTCGGTCAGTCAGTCCGTCGGTCGGTCGGTCGGTCGGTCGGTCGAGTCCAGTCGGTCGGTCGGTCGGTCGTCGGTCGGTCGGTCGGTCGGTCGGTCAGTCGGTCGGTCGGTCGGTCGGTCGTCGGTCGGTCAGTCGGTCGGTCGGTCGGTCGGTCGGTCGGTCGTCGGTCGTCTCGGTCGTCAGTCGGTCAGTCGGTCGGTCGGTCGGTCGGTCAGTTGGTCGGTCGGTCGGTCGTTCGGTCGGTCGGTCGGTCGGTCGGTCAGTCGGTCAGTCGGTCGGTCCGTCGGCCAGTCGGTCCGTCGGTCAGTCGGTCAGTCGGTCAGTTGGTCGGTCTTTCGGTCAGTCGGTCAGTCAGTCCGCCCGTCGCGGTCGGTCGTCGGTCGGTCGTCGGTCGGTCGGTCGGTCGGTCGGTCGGTCGGTCGGTCGGTCGGTCGGTCGGTCGGTCGGTCGGTCGGTCGGTCGGTCGGTCGGTCGTCGGTCAGTCAGTCAGTCAGTCCGGTCGGTCGGGCGGCGGTCGATCGGTCGGTCGGTCGGTCGGTCGGTCGGTCGGTCGGACGGTCGGTCGGTCTGTCAGTCGGTCAGTCGGTCAGTCGGTCAGTAGGTCAGTCGGTCGGTCAGTCGGACAATCGGTCGGTCGGTCGGTCGGTCGGTCAGTCGGTCAGTCGGTCGGTCGGTCGGTCCGTCAGTCGGTCAGTCGGTCCGTCAGTCGGTCAGACGGTCAGTCGGTCAGTCGGTCAGTCAGTCCGTCGGTCGGTCCGTCGGTCAGTTGATCGGTCGGTCGGTCGTTCGGTCGGTCGGTCGGTCGGTCGGTCAGTCGGTCAGTCGGTCAGTCGGTCAGTCGGTCGGTCCGTCGGTCAGTCGGTCCGTCGGTCAGTCGGTCAGTCGGTCAGTTGGTCAGTCGGTCAGTTGGTCGGTCAGTCGGTCAGTCGGTCAGTCAGTCCGTCGGTCGGTCGGTCGGGCGGTCGATCGGTCAGTCGGTCAGTCGGTCGGTCGGTCGGTCGGTCGGTCCGTCGGTCAGTTGGTCGGTCGGTCGGTCGTTCGGTCGGTCGGTCGGTCGGTCGGTCAGTCGGTCAGTCGGTCAGTCGGTCGGTCCGTCGGTCAGTCGGTCCGTCGGTCGGTCGGTCGGTCGGTCGGTCGGTCGGTCGGTCGGTCGGTCCGTCAGTCGGTCAGACGGTCAGTCGGTCAGTCGGTCAGTCAGTCCGTCGGTCGGTCGGTCGGTCGGTCGGTCGGTCGGTCGGTCGGTCGGTCGGTCGGTCGGTCGGTCGGTCGGTCGGTCGGTCGGTCGGTCGGTCGGTCGGTCGGTCGTCGGTCGGTCGGTCGATCGGTCGGTCGGTCGGTCGGTCGGTCGGTCGGTCGGTCGGTCGGTCGGTCGGTCGGTCGTCGGTCGGTCGGTCGGTCGGTCGGTCGGTCGTCGGTCGGTCGGTCGGTCAGTCGGTCAGTCGGTCAGTCAGTCCGTCGGTCGGTCGGTCGGGCGGTCGATCGGTCGGTCGGTCGTCGGTCGGTCGGTCGGTCGGTCGGACGGTCGGTCGGTCTGTCAGTCGGTCAGTCGGTCAGTCGGTCAGTAGGTCAGTCGGTCGGTCAGTCGGACAATCGGTCGGTCGGTCGGTCGGTCGGTCAGTCGGTCAGTCGGTCGGTCGGTCGGTCCGTCAGTCGGTCAGTCGGTCCGTCAGTCGGTCAGACGGTCAGTCGGTCAGTCGGTCAGTCAGTCCGTCGGTCGGTCCGTCGGTCAGTTGATCGGTCGGTCGGTCGTTCGGTCGGTCGGTCGGTCGGTCGGTCAGTCGGTCAGTCTGTCAGTCGGTCAGTCGGTCAGTCGGTCAGTCGGTCGGTCAGTCGCACAATCGGTCGGTCGGTCGGTCGGTCGGTCGGTCGTTCGGTCGGTCGGTCGGTCCGTCAGTCGGTCAGTTGGTCGGTCAGTCGGTCAGTCATTCCGTCGGTCGGTCGGTCGGTCGGTCGATCGGTCAATCGGTCAGTCAGTCCGTCGATCGGTCGGTCGGTCGGTCAGTCGGTCGGTCAGTCGGTCAGTCGGTCAGTCAGTCCGTCGGTCGGTCGGTCGGTCGGTCGGTCGGTCGGTCGGTCCGTCGGTCAGTTGGTCGGTCGGTCGGTCGTTCGGTCGGTCGGACGGTCAGTCGGTCCGTCGGTCCGTCGGTCAGTCGGTCCGTCGGTCAGTCGGTCAGTCGGTCAGTTGGTCGGTCAGTCGGTCAGTCGGTCAGTCAGTCCGTCGGTCGGTCGGTCGGGCGGTCGATCGGTCGGTCGGTCTGTCGGTCGGTCGGTCGGTCGGACGGTCGGTCGGTCTGTCAGTCGGTCAGTCGGTCAGTCGGTCAGTCGGTCAGTCGGTCAGTCGGTCGGTCAGTCGGACAATCGGTCGGTCGGTCGGTCGGTCGGTCAGTCGGTCAGTCGGTCGGTCGGTCGGTCCGTCAGTCGGTCAGTCGGTCCGTCAGTCGGTCAGACGGTCAGTCGGTCAGTCGGTCAGTCAGTCCGTCGGTCGGTCGGGTCGGTCGGTCGGTCGGTCGGTCGGTCGGTCGGTCGGTCGGTCGGTCGGTCGGTCGGTCGGTCAGTCGGTCGGTCGGTCGGTCGGTCGGTCAGTCGGTCGGTCGGTCGGTCGGTCGGTCGGTCTGTCAGTCGGTCAGTCGGTCAGTCGGTCGGTCGGTCGGTCGGTCCGTCGGTCAGTTGGTCGGTCGGTCGGTCGTTCGGTCGGTCGGTCGGTCGGTCGGTCAGTCGGTCAGTCGGTCAGTCGGTCGGTCCGTCGGCCAGTCGGTCCGTCGGTCAGTCGGTCAGTCGGTCAGTTGGTCGGTCTTTCGGTCAGTCGGTCAGTCAGTCCGCCCGTCGGTCGGTCGGTCGGTCGGTCTGTCAGTCGGTCAGTCGGTCAGTCGGTCGGTCGGTCGGTCGGTCCGTCGGTCAGTTGGTCGGTCGGTCGGTCGTTCGGTCGGTCGGTCGGTCGGTCGGTCAGTCGGTCAGTCGGTCAGTCGGTCGGTCCGTCGGCCAGTCGGTCCGTCGGTCAGTCGGTCAGTCGGTCAGTTGGTCGGTCTTTCGGTCAGTCGGTCAGTCAGTCCGCCCGTCGGTCGGTCGGTCGGTCGGTCGGTCGGTCGGTCGGTCGGACGGTCGGTCGGTCTGTCAGTCGGTCAGTCGGTCAGTCGGTCAGTAGGTCAGTCGGTCGGTCAGTCGGACAATCGGTCGGTCGGTCGGTCGGTCGGTCAGTCGGTCAGTCGGTCGGTCGGTCGGTCCGTCAGTCGGTCAGTCGGTCCGTCAGTCGGTCAGACGGTCAGTCGGTCAGTCGGTCAGTCAGTCCGTCGGTCGGTCCGTCGGTCAGTTGATCGGTCGGTCGGTCGTTCGGTCGGTCGGTCGGTCGGTCGGTCAGTCGGTCAGTCGGTCAGTCGGTCAGTCGGTCGGTCCGTCGGTCAGTCGGTCCGTCGGTCAGTCGGTCAGTCGGTCAGTTGGTCAGTCGGTCAGTTGGTCGGTCAGTCGGTCAGTCGGTCAGTCAGTCCGTCGGTCGGTCGGTCGGGCGGTCGATCGGTCAGTCGGTCAGTCGGTCGGTCGGTCGGTCGGTCGGTCCGTCGGTCAGTTGGTCGGTCGGTCGGTCGTTCGGTCGGTCGGTCGGTCGGTCGGTCAGTCGGTCAGTCGGTCAGTCGGTCGGTCCGTCGGTCAGTCGGTCCGTCGGTCGGTCGGTCGGTCGGTCGGTCGGTCGGTCGGTCCGTCAGTCGGTCAGACGGTCAGTCGGTCAGTCGGTCAGTCAGTCCGTCGGTCGGTCCGTCGGTCAGTTGATCGGTCGGTCGGTCGTTCGGTCGGTCGGTCGGTCGGTCGGTCAGTCGGTCAGTCGGTCAGTCGGTCAGTCGGTCGGTCCGTCGGTCAGTCGGTCCGTCGGTCAGTCGGTCAGTCGGTCAGTCGGTCAGTTGGTCGGTCTTTCGGTCAGTCGGTCAGTCAGTCCGCCCGTCGGTCGGTCGGTCGGTCGGTCGGTCGGTCGGTCGGTCGGTCGGTCGGTCGGTCGGTCGGTCGGTCGGGCGGTCGATCGGTCGGTCGGTCGGTCGGTCGGTCGGTCGGTCGGACGGTCGGTCGGTCTGTCAGTCGGTCAGTCGGTCAGTCGGTCAGTAGGTCAGTCGGTCGGTCAGTCGGACAATCGGTCGGTCGGTCGGTCGGTCGGTCAGTCGGTCAGTCGGTCGGTCGGTCGGTCCGTCAGTCGGTCAGTCGGTCCGTCAGTCGGTCAGACGGTCAGTCGGTCAGTCGGTCAGTCGGTCAGTCAGTCCGTCGGTCGGTCGGTCGGTCGGTCGGTCGGTCGGTCGGTCGGTCGGTCGGTCGGTCGGTCGGTCGGTCGGTCGGTCGGTCGGTCGGTCGGTCGGTCGGTCGGTCGTTCGGTCGGTCGTTCGGTCGGTCGGTCGGTCGGTCGGTCGGTCAGTCGGTCAGTCGGTCGGTCCGTCGGCCAGTCGGTCCGTCGGTCAGTCGGTCAGTCGGTCGGTCGGTCGGTCGGTCGGTCGGTCGTTCGGTCGTTCGGTCGGTCGGTCGGTCGGTCCGTCAGTCGGTCAGTTGGTCGGTCAGTCGGTCAGTCAGTCCGTCGGTCGGTCGGTCGGTCGGTCGGTCGGTCGGTCAGTCGGTCAGTTGGTCGGTCTTTCGGTCAGTCGGTCAGTCAGTCCGTCCGTCGGTCGGTCGGTCGGTCGGTCGGTCGGTCGGTCGGTCGGTCGGTCCGTCAGTCGGTCAGTTGGTCGGTCAGTCGGTCAGTCAGTCCGTCGGTCGGTCGGTCGGTCGGTCGATCGGTCAATCGGTCAGTCAGTCCGTCGATCGGTCGGTCGGTCGGTCAGTCGGTCAGTCGGTCAGTCAGTCCGTCGGTCGGTCGGTCGGTCGGTCGGTCGGTCGGTCGGTCCGTCGGTCAGTTGGTCGGTCGGTCGGTCGTTCGGTCGGTCGGACGGTCAGTCGGTCCGTCGGTCCGTCGGTCAGTCGGTCCGTCGGTCAGTCGGTCAGTCGGTCAGTCGGTCAGTAGGTCAGTCGGTCGGTCAGTCGGACAATCGGTCGGTCGGTCGGTCGGTCGGTCAGTCGGTCAGTCGGTCGTTCGGTCGGTCGGTCGGTCCGTCAGTCGGTCAGTTGGTCGGTCAGTCGGTCAGTCGGTCAGTCGGTCGGTCAGTCGCACAATCGGTCGGTCGGTCGGTCGGTCGGTCGGTCGTTCGGTCGGTCGGTCGGTCCGTCAGTCGGTCAGTTGGTCGGTCAGTCGGTCAGTCAGTCCGTCGGTCGGTCAGTCGGTCAGTCAGTCCGTCCGTCGGTCGGTCGGTCGGTCGGTCAGTTAGTCCGTCGATCGGTCGGTCGGTCGGTCGGTCGGTCGGTCAGTCGGTCGGTCGGTCGGTCGATCGGTCGGTCGGTCGGTCAGTCGGTCGGTCAGTCGGTCAGTCGGTCAGTCAGTCCGTCGGTCGGTCGGTCGGTCGGACGGTCGGTCGGTCGGTCGGTCCGTCGGTCAGTTGGTCGGTCGGTCGGTCGGTCGGTCGGTCGGTCGGTCGGTCGGTCGGTCGGTCGGTCGGTCGGTCGGTCGGTCGGTCGGTCGGTCGGTCGGTCGGTCGGTCGGTCGGTCGGTCGGTCGGTCGGTCGGTCGGTCGGTCGGTCGGTCGGTCGGTCGGTCGGTCGGTCGGTCGGTCGGTCGTTCGGTCGGTCGTTCGGTCGGTCGGTCGGTCGGTCGGTCGGTCAGTCGGTCAGTCGGTCGGTCCGTCGGCCAGTCGGTCCGTCGGTCAGTCGGTCAGTCGGTCGGTCGGTCGGTCGGTCGGTCGGTCGGTCGGTCGGTCGGTCGGTCGGTCGGTCGGTCGGTCGGTCGGTCGGTCGGTCGGTCGGTCGGTCGTTCGGTCGTTCGGTCGGTCGGTCGGTCGGTCCGTCAGTCGGTCAGTCGGTCAGTCGGTCAGTCGGTCGGTCAGTCGGACAATCGGTCGGTCGGTCGGTCGGTCGGTCAGTCGGTCAGTCGGTCGGTCGGTCGGTCCGTCAGTCGGTCAGTCGGTCCGTCAGTCGGTCAGACGGTCAGTCGGTCAGTCGGTCAGTCAGTCCGTCGGTCGGTCGGTCGGTCGGTCGGTCGGTCGGTCGGTCGGTCGGTCGGTCGGTCGGTCGGTCGGTCGGTCGGTCGGTCGGTCGGTCGGTCGGTCGGTCGGTCAGTCGGTCGGTCGGTCGGTCGGTCGGTCAGTCGGTCGGTCGGTCGGTCGGTCGGTCGGTCTGTCAGTCGGTCAGTCGGTCAGTCGGTCGGTCGGTCGGTCGGTCCGTCGGTCAGTTGGTCGGTCGGTCGGTCGTTCGGTCGGTCGGTCGGTCGGTCGGTCAGTCGGTCAGTCGGTCAGTCGGTCGGTCCGTCGGCCAGTCGGTCCGTCGGTCAGTCGGTCAGTCGGTCAGTTGGTCGGTCTTTCGGTCAGTCGGTCAGTCAGTCCGCCCGTCGGTCGGTCGGTCGGTCGGTCGGTCGGTCGGTCGGTCGGTCGGTCGGTCGGTCGGTCGGTCGGTCGGTCGGTCGGTCGGTCGGTCGGTCGGTCGGTCGGTCGGTCGGTCGGTCGGTCGGTCGGTCGGTTGGTCGGTCGGTCGGTCGGTCGGTCGGTCGGTCGGTCGGTCGGTCGGTCGATCGGTCGGTCGGTCGGTCGGTCGGTCGGTCGGTCGGTCGGTCGGTCGGTCGGTCGGTCGGTCGGTCGGTCGGTCGGTCGGTCGGTCGGTCGGTCGGTCGGTCGGTCAGTCGGTCAGTCGGTCAGTCAGTCCGTCGGTCGGTCAGTCAGTCCGTCGGTCGGTCCGTCGGTCAGTTGATCGGTCGGTCGGTCGTTCGGTCGGTCGGTCGGTCGGTCGGTCAGTCGGTCAGTCGGTCAGTCGGTCAGTCGGTCGGTCCGTCGGTCAGTCGGTCCGTCGGTCAGTCGGTCAGTCGGTCAGTCGGTCAGTTGGTCGGTCTTTCGGTCAGTCGGTCAGTCAGTCCGCCCGTCGGTCGGTCGGTCGGTCGGTCGGTCGGTCGGTCGGTCGGTCGGTCGGTCGGTCGGTCGGTCGGTCGGTCGGGCGGTCGATCGGTCGGTCGGTCGGTCGGTCAGTTGGTCGGTCAGTCGGTCAGTCAGTCCGTCGGTCGGTCGGTCGGTCGGTCGATCGGTCAATCGGTCAGTCAGTCCGTCGATCGGTCGGTCGGTCGGTCAGTCGGTCGGTCAGTCGGTCAGTCGGTCAGTCAGTCCGTCGGTCGGTCGGTCGGTCGGTCGGTCGGTCGGTCGGTCCGTCGGTCAGTTGGTCGGTCGGTCGGTCGTTCGGTCGGTCGGACGGTCAGTCGTTCCGTCGGTCCGTCGGTCAGTCGGTCCGTCGGTCAGTCGGTCAGTCGGTCAGTCGGTCAGTAGGTCAGTCGGTCGGTCAGTCGGACAATCGGTCGGTCGGTCGGTCGGTCGGTCAGTCGGTCAGTCGGTCGTTCGGTCGGTCGGTCGGTCCGTCAGTCGGTCAGTTGGTCGGTCAGTCGGTCAGTCGGTCAGTCGGTCGGTCAGTCGCACAATCGGTCGGTCGGTCGGTCGGTCGGTCGGTCGTTCGGTCGGTCGGTCGGTCCGTCAGTCGGTCAGTTGGTCGGTCAGTCGGTCAGTCAGTCCGTCGGTCGGTCAGTCGGTCAGTCAGTCCGTCCGTCGGTCGGTCGGTCGGTCGGTCAGTTAGTCCGTCGATCGGTCGGTCGGTCGGTCGGTCGGTCGGTCAGTCGGTCGGTCGGTCGGTCGATCGGTCGGTCGGTCGGTCAGTCGGTCGGTCAGTCGGTCAGTCGGTCAGTCAGTCCGTCGGTCGGTCGGTCGGTCGGACGGTCGGTCGGTCGGTCGGTCCGTCGGTCAGTTGGTCGGTCGGTCGGTCGGTCGGTCGGTCGGTCGGTCGGTCGGTCGGTCGGTCGGTCGGTCGGTCGGTCGGTCGGTCGGTCGGTCGGTCGGTCGGTCGGTCGGTCGGTCGGTCGGTCGTTCGGTCGGTCGTTCGGTCGGTCGGTCGGTCGGTCGGTCGGTCAGTCGGTCAGTCGGTCGGTCCGTCGGCCAGTCGGTCCGTCGGTCAGTCGGTCAGTCGGTCGGTCGGTCGGTCGGTCGGTCGGTCGGTCGGTCGGTCGGTCGGTCGGTCGGTCGGTCGGTCGGTCGGTCGGTCGGTCGGTCGGTCGGTCGTTCGGTCGTTCGGTCGGTCGGTCGGTCGGTCCGTCAGTCGGTCAGTCGGTCAGTCGGTCAGTCGGTCGGTCAGTCGGACAATCGGTCGGTCGGTCGGTCGGTCGGTCAGTCGGTCAGTCGGTCGGTCGGTCGGTCCGTCAGTCGGTCAGTCGGTCCGTCAGTCGGTCAGACGGTCAGTCGGTCAGTCGGTCAGTCAGTCCGTCGGTCGGTCGGTCGGTCGGTCGGTCGGTCGGTCGGTCGGTCGGTCGGTCGGTCGGTCGGTCGGTCGGTCGGTCGGTCGGTCGGTCGGTCGGTCGGTCGGTCGGTCAGTCGGTCGGTCGGTCGGTCGGTCGGTCAGTCGGTCGGTCGGTCGGTCGGTCGGTCGGTCTGTCAGTCGGTCAGTCGGTCAGTCGGTCGGTCGGTCGGTCGGTCCGTCGGTCAGTTGGTCGGTCGGTCGGTCGTTCGGTCGGTCGGTCGGTCGGTCGGTCAGTCGGTCAGTCGGTCAGTCGGTCGGTCCGTCGGCCAGTCGGTCCGTCGGTCAGTCGGTCAGTCGGTCAGTTGGTCGGTCTTTCGGTCAGTCGGTCAGTCAGTCCGCCCGTCGGTCGGTCGGTCGGTCGGTCGGTCGGTCGGTCGGTCGGTCGGTCGGTCGGTCGGTCGGTCGGTCGGTCGGTCGGTCGGTCGGTCGGTCGGTCGGTCGGTCGGTCGGTCGGTCGGTCGGTCGGTCGGTCGGTCGGTCGGTCGGTCGGTCGATCGGTCGGTCGGTCGGTCGGTCGGTCGGTCGGTCGGTCGGTCGGTCGGTCGGTCGGTCGGTCGGTCGGTCGGTCGGTCGGTCGGTCGGTCGGTCGGTCGGTCGGTCAGTCGGTCAGTCGGTCAGTCAGTCCGTCGGTCGGTCAGTCAGTCCGTCGGTCGGTCCGTCGGTCAGTTGATCGGTCGGTCGGTCGTTCGGTCGGTCGGTCGGTCGGTCGGTCGGTCAGTCGGTCAGTCGGTCAGTCGGTCAGTCGGTCGGTCCGTCGGTCAGTCGGTCCGTCGGTCAGTCGGTCAGTCGGTCAGTCGGTCAGTTGGTCGGTCTTTCGGTCAGTCGGTCAGTCAGTCCGCCCGTCGGTCGGTCGGTCGGTCGGTCGGTCGGTCGGTCGGTCGGTCGGTCGGTCGGTCGGTCGGTCGGTCGGTCGGGCGATCGATCGGTCGGTCGGTCGGTCGGTCGGTCGGTCGGTCGGACGGTCGGTCGGTCTGTCAGTCGGTCAGTCGGTCAGTCGGTCAGTAGGTCAGTCGGTCGGTCAGTCGGACAATCGGTCGGTCGGTCGGTCGGTCGGTCAGTCGGTCAGTCGGTCGGTCGGTCGGTCGGTCGGTCGGTCGGTCGGTCGGTCGGTCGGTCGGTCGGTCGGTCGGTCGGTCGGTCGGTCGGTCGTTCGGTCGGTCGGTCGGTCGGTCGGTCGGTCGGTCGGTCGGTCGTTCGGTCGTTCGGTCGGTCGGTCGGTCGGTCCGTCAGTCGGTCAGTCGGTCAGTCGGTCAGTCGGTTGGTCAGTCGGACAATCGGTCGGTCGGTCGGTCGGTCGGTCAGTCGGTCAGTCGGTCGGTCGGTCGGTCCGTCAGTCGGTCAGTCGGTCCGTCAGTCGGTCAGACGGTCAGTCGGTCAGTCGGTCAGTCAGTCCGTCGGTCGGTCGGTCGGTCGGTCGGTCGGTCGGTCGGTCGGTCGGTCGGTCGGTCGGTCGGTCGGTCGGTCGGTCGGTCGGTCGGTCGGTCGGTCGGTCGGTCAGTCGGTCGGTCGGTCGGTCGGTCGGTCAGTCGGTCGGTCGGTCGGTCGGTCGGTCGGTCTGTCAGTCGGTCAGTCGGTCAGTCGGTCGGTCGGT
>NW_027487721.1:0-13519 GCF_050908995.1 Andrena cerasifolii | reverse complement strand
TTTTTTTATTTTTTTTTAATTTTTGAAAATTTTTCTAAATTTTTTAAAATTTTTTTAAATTTTTAAATTTTTTTTTTAAAATTTGTTTCGATTTTTTAACAAAATTAAAAAAAAATATTTATTTTTTAATTTTTTTCTATATTTTTAATTTTTTTAATTTTTTTAATTTTTTTAATTTTTAAAATTTTTTTATTTTTTTTTATTTTTGAAAATTTTTCTAAAATTTTTTTTAATTTTTTTAAAAGTATTATTTTTTTATTTCAAAAATGTTTTTTAATTTTTTTTTAATTTTTTCAAATTTTAAAATTTTTTTTAATTTTTTAAATTTTTTTAAATTTTTTTAAATTATTTATATATTATTATTTTTTTAATTTAAATTTTTTTTTAATTTTTAAATTTTTTTTTATATTTTAAATTTTTTATTTTAAATTTTTTTTTTATTTTTTTTTTAATTTTTGAAAATTTTTCTAAATTTTTAAAAAATTTTTTAAAAGTATTATTTTTTTATTTCAAAAATGTTTTTTAATTTTTAAATTTTTTTTATTTTTTTTAAATTATTTATATATTATTATTTTTTTAATTTAACCTTTTTTTTAGTTTTTAAATTTTTTTTATATTTTATATTTTTTTATTTTAAAATTTTTTTTATTTTTTTTTAATTTTTGAAAATTTTTCTAAATTTTTAAAATTTTTTTAAAAGTATTATTTTTTTATTTCAAAAATGTTTTTTAATTTTTTAGAATTTTTTTTTAAATTTTTAAATTGTTTTTTATTTTTTTAAAAAAAAATTTCTTTGTTTTAATTTTTTTCACTTTTTAAATTTTTTTTTTAAATTTTTATTTTAATTTTGTTTTAATTTTAAATTTTTTATATTTATTTTTTTAAAAATTATTTCTATCTTTTTAATTTTTAAATTTTTTTATTTTTTTTTTAAATTTTTGATAATTTTTCTAATTTTTTTTTAATTTCTTAAAAAGGATTATTTTTTTATTTCAAAATCTTTTTTTTAATTTTTTTTAATTTTTTCAAATTTTAAAATTTTTTTTTAAATTTATTTTAATTTTTTTTAATTTTTAAATTTTTTTTAATTTTTTTTAAAATTATTTATATATTATAATTTTTTTAATTTAAATTTTTTTTTAATTTAAATTTTTTTTTAATTTTTAAATTTTTTTTTATATTTTAAATTTTTTATTTTAAATTTTTTTTTTTATTTTTTTTTTAATTTTTGAAAATTTTTCTAGATTTTTTAAAATTTTTTTAAAAGTATTATTTTTTTATTTCAAAAATGTTTTTTAATTTTTTTTTAATTTTTTCAAATTTTAAAATTTTTTTTAATTTTTTAAATTTTTTTAAATTTTTTTAAATTATTTATATATTATTATTTTTTTAATTTAAATTTTTTTTTAATTTTTAAATTTTTTTTTATATTTTAAATTTTTTATTTTAAATTTTTTTTTTATTTTTTTTTTAATTTTTGAAAATTTTTCTAAATTTTTTAAAATTTTTTTAAAAGTATTATTTTTTTATTTCAAAAATGTTTTTTAATTTTTAAATTTTTTTTATTTTTTTTAAATTATTTATATATTATTATTTTTTTAATTTAACCTTTTTTTTAGTTTTTAAATTTTTTTTATATTTTATATTTTTTTATTTTAAAATTTTTTTTATTTTTTTTTAATTTTTGAAAATTTTTCTAAATTTTTAAAAATTTTTTTAAAAGTATTATTTTTTTATTTCAAAAATGTTTTTTAATTTTTTAGAATTTTTTTTTAAATTTTTAAATTGTTTTTTATTTTTTTAAAAAAAAATTTCTTTGTTTTAATTTTTTTCACTTTTTAAATTTTTTTTTTAAATTTTTATTTTAATTTTGTTTTAATTTTAAAATTTTTATATTTATTTTTTTAAAAATTATTTCTATCTTTTTAATTTTTAAATTTTTTTATTTTTTTTTAAATTTTTGATAATTTTTCTAATTTTTTTTTAATTTCTTAAAAAGGATTATTTTTTTATTTCAAAATCTTTTTTTTAATTTTTTTTAATTTTTTCAAATTTTAAAATTTTTTTTTAAATTTATTTTAATTTTTTTTAATTTTTAAATTTTTTTTAATTTTTTTTAAATTATTTATATATTATAATTTTTTTAATTTAAATTTTTTTTTAATTTAAATTTTTTTTTAATTTTTAAATTTTTTTTTATATTTTAAATTTTTTATTTAAAATTTTTTTTTTTATTTTTTTTTTAATTTTTGAAAATTTTTCTAGATTTTTTAAAATTTTTTTAAAAGTATTATTTTTTTATTTCAAAAATGTTTTTTAATTTTTTTTTAATTTTTTCAAATTTTAAAATTTTTTTTAATTTTTTAAATTTTTTTAAATTTTTTTAAATTATTTATATATTATTATTTTTTTAATTTAAATTTTTTTTTAATTTTTAAATTTTTTTTTATATTTTAAATTTTTTATTTTAAATTTTTTTTTATTTTTTTTTTAATTTTTGAAAATTTTTCTAGATTTTTTAAAATTTTTTTAAAAGTATTATTTTTTTATTTCAAAAATGTTTTTTAATTTTTTTTTAATTTTTTCAAATTTTAAAATTTTTTTTTATTTTTAAAATTTTTTTAAATTTTTTTAAATTATTTATATATTATTATTTTTTTAATTTAAATTTTTTTTTAATTTTTAAATTTTTTTTATTTTTTTTAAATTATTTATATATTATTATTTTTTTAATTTAACCTTTTTTTTAGTTTTTAAATTTTTTTTATATTTTATATTTTTTTATTTTAAAATTTTTTTTATTTTTTTTTAATTTTTGAAAATTTTTCTAAATTTTTAAAAATTTTTTTAAAAGTATTATTTTTTTATTTCAAAAATGTTTTTTAATTTTTTAGAATTTTTTTTTAAATTTTTAAATTGTTTTTTATTTTTTTAAAAAAAATTTCTTTGTTTTAATTTTTTTCACTTTTTAAATTTTTTTTTTAAATTTTTATTTTAATTTTGTTTTAATTTTAAAATTTTTATATTTATTTTTTTAAAAATTATTTCTATCTTTTTAATTTTTAAATTTTTTTATTTTTTTTTAAATTTTTGATAATTTTTCTAATTTTTTTTTAATTTCTTAAAAAGGATTATTTTTTTATTTCAAAATCTTTTTTTTAATTTTTTTTAATTTTTTCAAATTTTAAAATTTTTTTTTAAATTTATTTTAATTTTTTTTAATTTTTAAATTTTTTTTAATTTTTTTTAAATTATTTATATATTATTATTTTTTTAATTTAAATTTTTTTTTAATTTAAATTTTTTTTTAATTTTTAAATTTTTTTTTATATTTTAAATTTTTTATTTTAAATTTTTTTTTTTATTTTTTTTTTAATTTTTGAAAATTTTTCTAAATTTTTTAAAATTTTTTTAAAAGTATTATTTTTTTATTTCAAAAATGTTTTTTAATTTTTTAGAATTTTTTTTAAAATTTTTAAATTGTTTTTTATTTTTTTAAAAAAAAATTTCTTTGTTTTAATTTTTTTAAATTTTTAAATTTTTTTTTTAAATTTTTATTTTAATTTTGTTTCAATTTTAAAATTTTTATATTTATTTTTTTAAAAATTATTTCTATCTTTTTAATTTTTAAATTTTTTTATTTTTTTTTTAATTTTTGATAATTTTTCTAATTTTTTTTTTAATTTTTTAAAAAGGATTATTTTTTTATTTCAAAATCTTTTTTTTAATTTATTAAATTTTTTTTTTAATTTTTTTAAATTTTTTAATTTTTTTTTAAATTTGTTTCAATTTTTTAACAAAATTAAAAAAAAATTATTTATTTTTTAATTTTTTTCTATATTTTTAATTTTTTTAATTTTTTTAATTTTTTTAATTTTAAAATTTTTTTTTATTTTTTTTTATTTTTGAAAATTTTTCTAAATTTTTTTTTAATTTTTTTAAAAGTATTATTTTTTTATTTCAAAAATGTTTTTTAATTTTTTTTTTAATTTTTTCAAATTTTAAAATTTTTTTTTAAATTTATTTTAATTTTTTTAATTTTTTAAATTTTTTTTATTTTTTTTAAATTATTTATATATTATTATTTTTTTAATTTAAACTTTTTTTTAATTTTTAAATTTTTTTTATATTTTATATTTTTTTATTTTAAAATTTTTTTATTTTTTTTTTAATTTTTGAAAATTTTTCTAAATTTTTTAAAATTTTTTTAAAAGTATTATTTTTTTATTTCAAAAATGATTTTTAATTTTTTAGATTTTTTTTTAAATTTTTAAATTGTTTTTTATTTTTTTAAAAAAAAATTTCTTTATGTTTTAATTTTTTTCACTTTTTAAATTTTTTTTTTAAATTTTTATTTTAATTTTGTTTTAATTTTAAAATTTTTATATTTATTTTTTTAAAAATTATTTCTATCTTTTTAATTTTTAAATTTTTTTATTTTTTTTTAAATTTTTGATAATTTTTCTAATTTTTTTTTAATTTCTTAAAAAGGATTATTTTTTTATTTCAAAATCTTTTTTTTAATTTTTTTTAATTTTTTCAAATTTTAAATTTTTTTTTTAAATTTATTTTAATTTTTTTTAATTTTTAAATTTTTTTTTATTTTTTTTAAATTATTTATATATTATTATTTTTTTAATTTAAATTTTTTTTTAATTTTTAAATTTTTTTTTATATTTTAAATTTTTTTATTTTAAATTTTTTTTTATTTTTTTTTTAATTTTTGAAAATTTTTCTAAATTTTTTAAAATTTTTTTAAAAGTATTATTTTTTATTTCAAAAATGTTTTTTAATTTTTTAGAATTTTTTTTTAAATTTTTAAATTGTTTTTTATTTTTTTAAAAAAAATTTCTTTTTGTTTTAATTTTTTTCAATTTTTAAATTTTTTTTTTAAATTTTTATTTTAATTTTGTTTTAATTTTAAAATTTTTATATTTATTTTTTTAAAAATTATTTCTATCTTTTTAATTTTTAAATTTTTTTTATTTTTTTTAAATTATTTATATATTATTATTTTTTTAATTTAACCTTTTTTTTAGTTTTTAAATTTTTTTTATATTTTATATTTTTTTATTTTAAAATTTTTTTTATTTTTTTTTAATTTTTGAAAATTTTTCTAAATTTTTAAAAATTTTTTTAAAAGTATTATTTTTTTATTTCAAAAATGTTTTTTAATTTTTTAGAATTTTTTTTTAAATTTTTAAATTGTTTTTTATTTTTTTAAAAAAAAATTTCTTTGTTTTAATTTTTTTCACTTTTTAAATTTTTTTTTTAAATTTTTATTTTAATTTTGTTTTAATTTTAAAATTTTTATATTTATTTTTTTAAAAATTATTTCTATCTTTTTAATTTTTAAATTTTTTTATTTTTTTTTAAATTTTTGATAATTTTTCTAATTTTTTTTTAATTTCTTAAAAAGGATTATTTTTTTATTTCAAAATCTTTTTTTTAATTTTTTTTAATTTTTTCAAATTTTAAAATTTTTTTTAAATTTATTTTAATTTTTTTTAATTTTTAAATTTTTTTTATTTTTTTTAAATTATTTATATATTATTATTTTTTTAATTTAAATTTTTTTTTAATTTTTAAATTTTTTTTTATATTTTAAATTTTTTTATTTTAAATTTTTTTTTATTTTTTTTTTAATTTTTGAAAATTTTTCTAAATTTTTTAAAATTTTTTTAAAAGTATTATTTTTTATTTCAAAAATGTTTTTTAATTTTTTAGAATTTTTTTTTAAATTTTTAAATTGTTTTTTATTTTTTTAAAAAAAATTTCTTTTTGTTTTAATTTTTTTCAATTTTTAAATTTTTTTTTTAAATTTTTATTTTAATTTTGTTTTAATTTTAAAATTTTTTTATTTATTTTTTTAAAAAATTATTTATATCTTTTTAATTTTTAATTTTTTTATTTTTTTAAATTTTTGATAATTTTTCTAAATTTTTTTAAATTTTTTTTAAATTTTTAAATTTTTTTTTAAAATTTGTTTCAATTTTTTAACAAAATTAAAAAAAAATATTTATTTTTTAATTTTTTTCATTTTTTTAATTTTTAAATTTTTTTATTTTTTTTTAAATTTTTGATAATTTTTCTAATTTTTTTTTAATTTCTTAAAAAGGATTATTTTTTTATTTCAAAATCTTTTTTTTAATTTTTTTTAATTTTTTCAAATTTTCAAATTTTTTTTTAAATTTATTTTAATTTTTTTTAATTTTTAAAATTTTTTTTATTTTTTTTAAATTATTTATATATTATTATTTTTTTAATTTAATTTTTTTTTTTAATTTTTAAATTTTTTTTTAAATTTTTAAATTGTTTTTTATTTTTTTAAAAAAATTTCTTTATGTTTTAATTTTTTTCAATTTTTAAATTTTTTTTTAAATTTTTATTTTAATTTTGTTTTAATTTTAAAATTTTTATATTTATTTTTTTAAAAATTATTTCTATCTTTTTAATTTTTAAATTTTTTTATTTTTTTTTAATTTTTGAAAATTTTTCTAAATTTTTTAAAATTTTTTTAAAAGTATTATTTTTTTATTTCAAAAATGTTTTTTAATTTTTTAGAATTTTTTTTTAAATTTTTAAATTGTTTTTTATTTTTTTAAAAAAAAATTTCTTTGTTTTAATTTTTTTCACTTTTTAAATTTTTTTTTTAAATTTTTATTTTAATTTTGTTTTAATTTTAAAATTTTTATATTTATTTTTTTAAAAATTATTTCTATCTTTTTAATTTTTAAATTTTTTTATTTTTTTTTAAATTTTTGATAATTTTTCTAATTTTTTTTTAATTTCTTAAAAAGGATTATTTTTTTATTTCAAAATCTTTTTTTTAATTTTTTTTAATTTTTTCAAATTTTAAAATTTTTTTTTAAATTTATTTTAATTTTTTTTAATTTTTAAATTTTTTTTTATTTTTTTTAAATTATTTATATATTATTATTTTTTTAATTTATATTTTTTTTTAATTTTTAAATTTTTTTTTATATTTTAAATTTTTTTATTTTAAATTTTTTTTTATTTTTTTTTTAATTTTTGAAAATTTTTCTAAATTTTTTAAAATTTTTTTAAAAGTATTATTTTTTATTTCAAAAATGTTTTTTAATTTTTTAGAATTTTTTTTTAAATTTTTAAATTGTTTTTTATTTTTTTAAAAAAATTTCTTTATGTTTTAATTTTTTTCAATTTTTAAATTTTTTTTTTAAATTTTTATTTTAATTTTGTTTTAATTTTAAAATTTTTATATTTATTTTTTTAAAAATTATTTCTATCTTTTTAATTTTTAATTTTTTTATTTTTTTTAAATTTTTGATAATTTTTCTAAATTTTTTTAAATTTTTTTTAAATTTTTAAATTTTTTTTTAAAATTTGTTTCAATTTTTTAACAAAATTAAAAAAAAAAATTTATTTTTAATTTTTTTAATTTTTTTAATTTTTAAAATTTTTTTTATTTTTTTTTATTTTTGAAAATTTTTCTAAATTTTTTTTTAATTTTTTTAAAAGTATTATTTTTTTATTTCAAAAATGTTTTTTAATTTTTTTATAATTTTTTCAAATTTTAAAATTTTTTTTAAATTTATTTTAATTTTTTTAATTTTTTAAATTTTTTTTATTTTTTTTAAATTATTTATATATTATTATTTTTTTAATTTAAACTTTTTTTTAATTTTTAAATTTTTTTTTATATTTTAAATTTTTTTATTTTAAAATTTTTTTTATTTTTTTTTAATTTTTGAAAATTTTTCTAAATTTTTAAAAATTTTTTTAAAAGTATTATTTTTTTATTTCAAAAATGTTTTTTAATTTTTTAGAATTTTTTTTTTAAATTTTTAAATTGTTTTTTATTTTTTTAAAAAAAAATTTCTTTGTTTTAATTTTTTTCACTTTTTAAATTTTTTTTTTAAATTTTTATTTTAATTTTGTTTTAATTTTAAAATTTTTATATTTATTTTTTTAAAAATTATTTCTATCTTTTTAATTTTTAAATTTTTTTATTTTTTTTTAAATTTTTGATAATTTTTCAATTTTTTTTTTAATTTCTTAAAAAGGATTATTTTTTTATTTCAAAATCTTTTTTTTAATTTTTTTTAATTTTTTCAAATTTTAAAATTTTTTTTTAAATTTATTTTAATTTTTTTTAATTTTTAAATTTTTTTTTATTTTTTTTAAATTATTTATATATTATTATTTTTTTAATTTAAATTTTTTTTTAATTTTTAAATTTTTTTTTATATTTTAAATTTTTTTATTTTAAATTTTTTTTTAATTTTTAAATTTTTTTTATATTTTAAATTTTTTTATTTTAAATTTTTTTTTATTTTTTTTTTAATTTTTGAAAATTTTTCTAAATTTTTTAAAATTTTTTTAAAAGTATTATTTTTTATTTCAAAAATGTTTTTTAATTTTTTAGAATTTTTTTTTAAATTTTTAAATTGTTTTTTATTTTTTTAAAAAAATTTCTTTATGTTTTAATTTTTTTCAATTTTTAAATTTTTTTTTAAATTTTTATTTTAATTTTGTTTTAATTTTAAAATTTTTATATTTATTTTTTTAAAAATTATTTCTATCTTTTTAATTTTTAAATTTTTTTATTTTTTTTTAATTTTTGAAAATTTTTCTAAATTTTTTAAAATTTTTTTAAAAGTATTATTTTTTTATTTCAAAAATGTTTTTTAATTTTTTAGAATTTTTTTTTAAATTTTTAAATTGTTTTTTATTTTTTTAAAAAAAAATTTCTTTGTTTTAATTTTTTTCACTTTTTAAATTTTTTTTTTAAATTTTTATTTTAATTTTGTTTTAATTTTAAAATTTTTATATTTATTTTTTTAAAAATTATTTCTATCTTTTTAATTTTTAAATTTTTTTATTTTTTTTTTAAATTTTTGATAATTTTTCTAATTTTTTTTTAATTTCTTAAAAAGGGTTATTTTTTTATTTCAAAATCTTTTTTTTAATTTTTTTTAATTTTTTCAAATTTTAAAATTTTTTTTTAAATTTATTTTAATTTTTTTTAATTTTTAAATTTTTTTTTATTTTTTTTAAATTATTTATATATTATTATTTTTTTAATTTAAATTTTTTTTTAATTTTTAAATTTTTTTTTATATTTTAAATTTTTTTATTTTAAATTTTTTTTTATTTTTTTTTTAATTTTTGAAAATTTTTCTAAATTTTTAAAAATTTTTTTAAAAGTATTATTTTTTATTTCAAAAATGTTTTTTAATTTTTTAGAATTTTTTTTTAAATTTTTAAATTGTTTTTTATTTTTTTAAAAAAATTTCTTTATGTTTTAATTTTTTTCAATTTTTAAATTTTTTTTTTAAATTTTTATTTTAATTTTGTTTTAATTTTAAAATTTTTATATTTATTTTTTTAAAAATTATTTCTATCTTTTTAATTTTTAATTTTTTTATTTTTTTTAAATTTTTGATAATTTTTCTAAATTTTTTTAAATTTTTTTTAAATTTTTAAATTTTTTTTTAAAATTTGTTTCAATTTTTTAACAAAATTAAAAAAAAAAATTTATTTTTAATTTTTTTAATTTTTTTAATTTTTAAAATTTTTTTTATTTTTTTTTATTTTTGAAAATTTTTCTAAATTTTTTTTTAATTTTTTTAAAAGTATTATTTTTTTATTTCAAAAATGTTTTTTAATTTTTTTATAATTTTTTCAAATTTTAAAATTTTTTTTAAATTTATTTTAATTTTTTTAATTTTTTAAATTTTTTTTATTTTTTTTAAATTATTTATATATTATTATTTTTTTAATTTAAACTTTTTTTTAATTTTTAAATTTTTTTTTATATTTTAAATTTTTTATTTTAAAATTTTTTTTATTTTTTTTTAATTTTTGAAAATTTTTCTAAATTTTTAAAAATTTTTTTAAAAGTATTATTTTTTTATTTCAAAAATGTTTTTTAATTTTTTAGAATTTTTTTTTTAAATTTTTAAATTGTTTTTTATTTTTTTAAAAAAAAATTTCTTTGTTTTAATTTTTTTCACTTTTTAAATTTTTTTTTTAAATTTTTATTTTAATTTTGTTTTAATTTTAAAATTTTTATATTTATTTTTTTAAAAATTATTTCTATCTTTTTAATTTTTAAATTTTTTTATTTTTTTTTAAATTTTTGATAATTTTTCTAATTTTTTTTTAATTTCTTAAAAAGGATTATTTTTTTATTTCAAAATCTTTTTTTTAATTTTTTTTAATTTTTTCAAATTTTAAAATTTTTTTTTAAATTTATTTTAATTTTTTTTAATTTTTAAATTTTTTTTTATTTTTTTTAAATTATTTATATATTATTATTTTTTTAATTTAAATTTTTTTTTAATTTTTAAATTTTTTTTTATATTTTAAATTTTTTTATTTTAAATTTTTTTTATTTTTTTTTTAATTTTTGAAAATTTTTCTAAATTTTTTAAAATTTTTTTAAAAGTATTATTTTTTATTTCAAAAATGTTTTTTAATTTTTTAGAATTTTTTTTTAAATTTTTAAATTGTTTTTTATTTTTTTAAAAAAATTTCTTTATGTTTTAATTTTTTTCAATTTTTAAATTTTTTTTTAAATTTTTATTTTAATTTTGTTTTAATTTTAAAATTTTTATATTTATTTTTTTAAAAATTATTTCTATCTTTTTAATTTTTAAATTTTTTTATTTTTTTTTAATTTTTGAAAATTTTTCTAAATTTTTTAAAATTTTTTTAAAAGTATTATTTTTTTATTTCAAAAATGTTTTTTAATTTTTTAGAATTTTTTTTTAAATTTTTAAATTGTTTTTTATTTTTTTAAAAAAAAATTTCTTTGTTTTAATTTTTTTCACTTTTTAAATTTTTTTTTTAAATTTTTATTTTAATTTTGTTTTAATTTTAAAATTTTTATATTTATTTTTTTAAAAATTATTTCTATCTTTTTAATTTTTAAATTTTTTTATTTTTTTTTAAATTTTTGATAATTTTTCTAATTTTTTTTTAATTTCTTAAAAAGGATTATTTTTTTATTTCAAAATCTTTTTTTTAATTTTTTTTAATTTTTTCAAATTTTAAAATTTTTTTTTAAATTTATTTTAATTTTTTTTAATTTTTAAATTTTTTTTTATTTTTTTAAAATTATTTATATATTATTATTTTTTTAATTTAAATTTTTTTTTAATTTTTAAATTTTTTTTTATATTTTAAATTTTTTTATTTTAAATTTTTTTTTATTTTTTTTTTAATTTTTGAAAATTTTTCTAAATTTTTTAAAATTTTTTTAAAAGTATTATTTTTTATTTCAAAAATGTTTTTTAATTTTTTAGAATTTTTTTTTAAATTTTTAAATTGTTTTTTATTTTTTTAAAAAAAATTTCTTTTTGTTTTAATTTTTTTCAATTTTTAAATTTTTTTTTTTAAATTTTTATTTTAATTTTGTTTTAATTTTAAAATTTTTATATTTATTTTTTTAAAAATTATTTCTATCTTTTTAATTTTTAAATTTTTTATTTTTTTTTAAATTTTTTAAAAGTATTATTTTTTATTTCAAAAATGTTTTTTAATTTTTTTCAATTTTTAAATTTTTTTTTTAAAATTTTTATTTTAATTTTGTTTTAATTTTAAAATTTTTTTATTTATTTTTTTAAAAAATTATTTATATCTTTTTAATTTTTAATTTTTTTATTTTTTTTAAATTTTTGATAATTTTTCTAAATTTTTTTAAATTTTTTTTAAATTTTTAAATTTTTTTTTTAAAATTTGTTTCAATTTTTTAACAAAATTAAAAAAAAATATTTATTTTTTAATTTTTTTAATTTTTTTAATTTTTAAATTTTTTTATTTTTTTTTAAATTTTGATAATTTTTCTAATTTTTTTTTAATTTCTTAAAAAGGATTATTTTTTATTTCAAAATCTTTTTTTTAATTTTTTTAATTTTTTCAAATTTTCAAATTTTTTTTTAAATTTATTTTAATTTTTTTTAATTTTTAAAATTTTTTTTATTTTTTTTAAATTATTTATATATTATTATTTTTTTAATTTAATTTTTTTTTTAATTTTTAAATTTTTTTTTAAATTTTTAAATTGTTTTTTATTTTTTTAAAAAATTTCTTTATGTTTTAATTTTTTCAATTTTTAAATTTTTTTTTAAATTTTTATTTTAATTTTGTTTTAATTTTAAAATTTTTATATTTATTTTTTTAAAAATTATTTCTATCTTTTTAATTTTTAATTTTTTATTTTTTTTAAATTTTTGATAATTTTTCTAAATTTTTTTAAATTTTTTTTAAATTTTTAAATTTTTTTTTAAAATTTGTTTCAATTTTTTAACAAAATTAAAAAAAAATATTTATTTTTAATTTTTTTAATTTTTTTAATTTTTAAAATTTTTTTTATTTTTTTTTATTTTTGAAAATTTTTCTAAATTTTTTTTTAATTTTTTTAAAAGTATTATTTTTTTATTTCAAAAATGTTTTTTAATTTTTTTATAATTTTTTCAAATTTTAAAATTTTTTTTAAATTTATTTTAATTTTTTTAATTTTTTAAATTTTTTTATTTTTTTTAAATTATTTATATATTATTATTTTTTTAATTTAAACTTTTTTTTAATTTTTAAATTTTTTTTTATATTTTAAATTTTTTTATTTTAAAATTTTTTTTATTTTTTTTTAATTTTTGAAAATTTTTCTAAATTTTTAAAATTTTTTTAAAAGTATTATTTTTTTATTTCAAAAATGTTTTTTAATTTTTAGAATTTTTTTTTTAAATTTTTAAATTGTTTTTTATTTTTTTAAAAAAAATTTCTTTGTTTTAATTTTTTTCACTTTTTAAATTTTTTTTTAAATTTTTATTTTAATTTTGTTTTAATTTTAAAATTTTTATATTTATTTTTTTAAAAATTATTTCTATCTTTTTAATTTTTAAATTTTTTTATTTTTTTTTAATTTTTGAAAATTTTTCTAAATTTTTTAAAATTTTTTTAAAAGTATTATTTTTTTATTTCAAAAATGTTTTTTAATTTTTTAGAATTTTTTTTTAAATTTTTAAATTGTTTTTTATTTTTTTAAAAAAAAATTTCTTTGTTTTAATTTTTTTCACTTTTTAAATTTTTTTTTTAAATTTTTATTTTAATTTTGTTTTAATTTTAAAATTTTTATATTTATTTTTTTAAAAATTATTTCTATCTTTTTAATTTTTAAATTTTTTTATTTTTTTTTAAATTTTTGATAATTTTTCTAATTTTTTTTTAATTTCTTAAAAAGGGTTATTTTTTTATTTCAAAATCTTTTTTTTAATTTTTTTAATTTTTTCAAATTTTAAAATTTTTTTTTAAATTTATTTTAATTTTTTTTAATTTTTAAATTTTTTTTTATTTTTTTTAAATTATTTATATATTATTATTTTTTTAATTTAAATTTTTTTTTATTTTAAATTTTTTTATATTTTAAATTTTTTTATATTTTAAATTTTTTTTATTTTTATTTTTTTTTTAATTTTTGAAAATTTTTCTAAATTTTTAAAAATTTTTTTAAAAGTATTATTTTTTATTTCAA
>NW_027487720.1:0-13522 GCF_050908995.1 Andrena cerasifolii | reverse complement strand
GTAATACGAGTAATACGAGTAAAACGAGTAAGTAAAACGAGTAAAACGAGTAAAACGAGCAAAACGAGTAATACGAGTAATACGAGTAAAACGAGTAAAACGAGTAAAACGAGCAAAACGAGTAAAACGAGTAAAACGAGTAAAACGAGTAAAACGAGTTAAACGAGTGAAACGAGTGAAACGAGTGAAACGAGTCAAACGAGTGAAACGAGTGAAACGAGTGAAACGAGTGAAACGAGTGAAACGAGTGAAACGAGTGAAACGAGTTAAACGAGTGAAACGAGTAAAACGAGTAAAACGAGTAAAACGAGTAAAACGAGTAAAACGGGTAAAACGAGTAAAACGGGTAAAACGAGTAAAACGAGTAAAACGAGTAAAACGAGTAAAATGAGTAAAACGAGTAAAACGAGTAAAACGAGTAAAACGAGTAAAACGAGTAAAACGAGTAAAACGAGTAAAACGAGTAAAACGAGTAAAACGAGTAAAACGAGTAAAACGAGTAAAAAGAGTAAAACGAGTAAAACGAGTAAAACGAGTAAAACGAGTAAAACGAGTAAAACGAGTAAAACGAGAAAAACGAGTAAAACGAGTAAAACGAGTAAAACGAGTAAAACGAGAAAAACGAGTAAAACGAGTAAAACGAGTAAAACGAGTAATACGAGTAAAACGAGTAATACGAGTAAAACGAGTAATACGAGTAAAACGAGTAAAACGAGTAAAACGAGTAAAACGAGTAATACGAGTAAAACGAGTAAAACGAGTAAAACGAGTAATACGAGTAATACGAGTAAAACGAGTAATACGAGTAAAACGAGTGAAACGAGTGAAACGAGTCAAACGAGTAAAACGAGTAAAACGAGTAAAACGAGTGAAACGAGTGAAACGAGTAAAACGAGTAAAACGAGTAAAACGAGTAAAACGAGTAAAACGGGTAAAACGTGTAAAACGTGTAAAACGAGTAAAACGAGTAAAACGAGTAAAACGAGTAAAACGAGTTAAACGAGTGAAACGAGTGAAACGAGTAAAACGAGTAAAACGAGTAAAACGAGTAAAACGAGTAAAACGGGTAAAACGAGTAAAACGAGTAAAACGAGTAAAACGAGTAAAACGAGAAAAAAGAGTAAAACGAGTAAAACGAGTAAAACGAGTAAAACGAGTAAAACGAGTAAAACGAGTAAAACGAGTAAAACGAGTAATACGAGTAAAACGAGTAAAACGAGTAAAACGAGCAATACGAGTAAAACGAGTAAAACGAGCAATACGAGTAAAACGAGTAAAACGAGTAAAACGAGTAAAACGAGTAAAACGAGTAATACGAGTAATACGAGTAAAACGAGTAATACGAGTAAAACGAGTAAAACCAGTGAAACGAGTGAAACGAGTGAAACGAGTAAAACGAGTGAAACGAGTGAAACGAGTAAAACGAGTGAAACGAGTGAAACGAGTAAAACGAGTAAAACGAGTAAAACGAGTAAAACGAGTAAAACGAGTAAAACGAGTAAAACGAGAAAAACGAGTAAAACGAGTAATACGAGTAAAACGAGTAAAACGAGTAAAACGAGTAAAACGAGTAAAACGAGTAATACGAGTAATACGAGTAAAACGAGTAAAACGAGTAAAACGAGCAAAACGAGTAATACGAGTAATACGAGTAAAACGAGTAAAACGAGTAAAACGAGCAAAACGAGTAAAACGAGTAAAACGAGTAAAACGAGTAAAACGAGTTAAACGAGTGAAACGAGTGAAACGAGTGAAACGAGTCAAACGAGTGAAACGAGTGAAACGAGTGAAACGAGTGAAACGAGTGAAACGAGTGAAACGAGTGAAACGAGTTAAACGAGTGAAACGAGTAAAACGAGTAAAACGAGTAAAACGAGTAAAACGAGTAAAACGGGTAAAACGAGTAAAACGGGTAAAACGAGTAAAACGAGTAAAACGAGTAAAACGAGTAAAATGAGTAAAACGAGTAAAACGAGTAAAACGAGTAAAACGAGTAAAACGAGTAAAACGAGTAAAACGAGTAAAACGAGTAAAACGAGTAAAACGAGTAAAACGAGTAAAAAGAGTAAAACGAGTAAAACGAGTAAAACGAGTAAAACGAGTAAAACGAGTAAAACGAGTAAAACGAGAAAAACGAGTAAAACGAGTAAAACGAGTAAAACGAGTAAAACGAGAAAAACGAGTAAAACGAGTAAAACGAGTAAAACGAGTAATACGAGTAAAACGAGTAATACGAGTAAAACGAGTAATACGAGTAAAACGAGTAATACGAGTAAAACGAGTAATACGAGTAAAACGAGTAAAACGAGTAAAACGAGTAAAACGAGTAAAACGAGTAAAACGAGTAATACGAGTAAAACGAGTAATACGAGTAAAACGAGTAATACGAGTAAAACGAGTAAAACGAGTAAAACGAGTAAAACGAGCAATACGAGTAAAACGAGTAAAACGAGCAATACGAGTAAAACGAGTAAAACGAGTAAAACGAGTAAAACGAGTAAAACGAGTAATACGAGTAATACGAGTAAAACGAGTAATACGAGTAAAACGAGTAAAACCAGTGAAACGAGTGAAACGAGTGAAACGAGTAAAACGAGTGAAACGAGTGAAACGAGTAAAACGAGTGAAACGAGTGAAACGAGTAAAACGAGTGAAACGAGTGAAACGAGTAAAACGAGTAAAACGAGTAAAACGAGTAAAACGAGAAAAACGAGTAAAACGAGTAAAACGAGTAAAACGAGTAAAACGAGTAAAACGAGTAAAACGAGTAAAACGAGTAAAACGAGTAAAACGAGTAAAACGAGTAAAACGAGTAAAACGAGTAAAACGAGTAAAACGAGTAAAACGAGTAAAACGAGTAAAACGAGTAAAACGAGTAAAACGAGTAAAACGAGTAAAACGAGTAAAAAGAGTAAAAAGAGTAAAACGAGTAAAACGAGTAAAACGAGTAAAACGAGTAAAACGAGTAAAACGAGAAAAACGAGTAAAACGAGTAAAACGAGTAAAACGAGTAAAACGAGAAAAACGAGTAAAACGAGTAAAACGAGTAAAACGAGTAATACGAGTAAAACGAGTAAAACGAGTAAAACGAGTAATACGAGTAAAACGAGTAATACGAGTAAAACGAGTAATACGAGTAAAACGAGTAATACGAGTAAAACGAGTAATACGAGTAAAACGAGTAAAACGAGTAAAACGAGTAAAACGAGTAAAACGAGTAAAACGAGTAATACGAGTAAAACGAGTAATACGAGTAAAACGAGTAATACGAGTAAAACGAGTAAAACGAGTAAAACGAGTAAAACGAGTAAAACGAGTAAAACGAGTAAAACGAGTAATACGAGTAAAACGAGTAATACGAGTAATACGAGTAAAACGAGTAATACGAGTAAAACGAGTAAAACGAGTGAAACGAGTAAAACGAGTAAAACGAGTGAAACGAGTAAAACGAGTAAAACGAGTAAAACGAGTAAAACGAGTAAAACGAGTAAAACGAGTAAAACGAGTAAAACGAGTAAAACGAGTAAAACGAGTAAAACGAGTAAAACGAGTAAAACGAGTAAAACGAGTAAAACGAGTTAAACGAGTGAAACGAGTAAAACGAGTAAAACGAGTAAAACGAGTAAAACGAGTAAAACGAGTAAAACGAGTAAAACGAGTAAAACGAGTAAAACGAGTAAAACGAGTAAAAAGAGTAAAACGAGTAAAACGAGTAAAACGAGTAAAACGAGTAAAACGAGTAAAACGAGTAAAACGAGTAAAACGAGTAAAACGAGTAAAACGAGTAAAACGAGTAAAACGAGTAAAACGAGTAAAAAGAGTAAAACGAGTAAAACGAGTAAAACGAGTAAAACGAGAAAAACGAGTAAAACGAGTAAAACGAGTAAAACGAGTAAAACGAGAAAAACGAGTAAAACGAGTAAAACGAGTAAAACGAGTAATACGAGTAAAACGAGTAATACGAGTAAAACGAGTAATACGAGTAAAACGAGTAATACGAGTAAAACGAGTAATACGAGTAAAACGAGTAAAACGAGTAAAACGAGTAAAACGAGTAAAACGAGTAAAACGAGTAAAACGAGTAATACGAGTAAAACGAGTAATACGAGTAAAACGAGTAATACGAGTAAAACGAGTAATACGAGTAAAACGAGTAATACGAGTAAAACGAGTAAAACGAGTAATACGAGTAAAACGAGTAAAACGAGTAAAACGAGTAAAACGAGTAAAACGAGTAAAACGAGTAAAACGAGTAATACGAGTAAAACGAGTAATACGAGTAATACGAGTAAAACGAGTAATACGAGTAAAACGAGTAAAACGAGTGAAACGAGTAAAACGAGTGAAACGAGTAAAACGAGTAAAACGAGTAAAACGAGTAAAACGAGTAAAACGAGTGAAACGAGTGAAACGAGTAAAACGAGTAAAACGAGTAAAACGAGTAAAACGAGTAAAACGAGTAAAACGAGTAAAACGAGTAAAACGAGTAAAACGAGTAAAACGAGTAAAACGAGTAAAACGAGTAAAACGAGTAAAACGAGTAAAACGGTAAAACGAGTAAAACGAGTAAAACGAGTAAAACGAGTAAAACGAGAAAAACGAGTAAAACGAGTAAAACGAGTAAAACGAGTAATACGAGTAAACGAGTAATACGAGTAAAACGAGTAATACGAGTAAAACGAGTAAAACGAGTAAAACGAGTAAAACGAGTAAAACGAGTAATACGAGTAAAACGAGTAATACGAGTAAAACGAGTAAAACGAGTAAAACGAGTAAAACGAGTAAAACGAGTAAAACGAGTAAAACGAGTAAAACGAGTAAAACTAGTAAAACGAGTAAAACGAGTAAAACGAGTAAAACGAGAAAAAAGAGTAAAACGAGTAAAACGAGTAAAACGAGTAAAACGAGTAAAACGAGTAAAACGAGTAAAACGAGCAAAACGAGCAAAACGAGTAAAACGAGTAAAACGAGTAAAACGAGTAAAACGAGTAAAACGAGTAAAACGAGTAAAACGAGTAAAACGAGTAAAACGGGTAAAACGAGTAAAACGAGTAAAACGAGTGAACGAGTGAAACGAGTGAAACGAGTGAAACGAGTAAAACGAGTAAAACGAGTAAAACGAGTAAAACGAGTAAAACGAGTAAAACGGGTAAAACGAGTAAAACGATAAAACGAGTAAAACGAGTAAAACGAGTAATACGAGTAAAACGAGTAAAACGAGTAAAACGAGTAATACGAGTAATACGAGTAAAACGAGTAATACGAGTAAAACGAGTGAAACGAGTGAAACGAGTCAAACGAGTAAAACGAGTAAAACGAGTAAAACGAGTGAAACGAGTGAAACGAGTAAAACGAGTAAAACGAGTAAAACGAGTAAAACGAGTAAAACGGGTAAAACGTGTAAAACGTGTAAAACGAGTAAAACGAGTAAAACGAGTAAAACGAGTAAAACGAGTTAAACGAGTGAAACGAGTGAAACGAGTAAAACGAGTAAAACGAGTAAAACGAGTAAAACGAGTAAAACGGGTAAAACGAGTAAAACGAGTAAAACGAGTAAAACGAGTAAAACGAGAAAAAAGAGTAAAACGAGTAAAACGAGTAAAACGAGTAAAACGAGTAAAACGAGTAAACGAGTAAAACGAGTAAAACGAGTAATACGAGTAAAACGAGTAAAACGAGTAAAACGAGCAATACGAGTAAAACGAGTAAAACGAGCAATACGAGTAAAACGAGTAAAACGAGTAAAACGAGTAAAACGAGTAATACGAGTAATACGAGTAAAACGAGTAATACGAGTAAAACGAGTAAAACCAGTGAAACGAGTGAAACGAGTGAAACGAGTAAAACGAGTGAAACGAGTGAAACGAGTAAAACGAGTGAAACGAGTGAAACGAGTAAAACGAGTAAAACGAGTAAAACGAGTAAAACGAGTAAAACGAGTAAAACGAGTAAAACGAGAAAAACGAGTAAAACGAGTAATACGAGTAAAACAAGTAAAACGAGTAAAACGAGTAATACGAGTAATACGAGTAAAACGAGTAAAACGAGTAAAACGAGCAAAACGAGTAATACGAGTAATACGAGTAAAACGAGTAAAACGAGTAAAACGAGCAAAACGAGTAAAACGAGTAAAACGAGTAAAACGAGTAAAACGAGTTAAACGAGTGAAACGAGTGAAACGAGTGAAACGAGTCAAACGAGTGAAACGATGAAACGAGTGAAACGAGTGAAACGAGTGAAACGAGTGAAACGAGTGAAACGAGTTAAACGAGTGAAACGAGTAAAACGAGTAAAACGAGTAAAACGAGTAAAACGAGTAAAACGGGTAAAACGAGTAAAACGGGTAAAACGAGTAAAACGAGTAAAACGAGTAAAACGAGTAAAACGAGTAAAACGAGTAAAACGGTAAAACGAGTAAAACGAGTAAAACGAGTAAAACGGTAAAACGAGTAAAACGAGTAAAACGAGTAAAACGAGTAAAACGAGTAAAACGAGTAAAACGAGTAAAACGAGTAAAACGAGTAAAACGAGTAAAACGAGTAAAAAGAGTAAAACGAGTAAAACGAGTAAAACGAGTAAAACGAGTAAAACGAGTAAAACGAGTAAAACGAGAAAAACGAGTAAAACGAGTAAAACGAGTAAAACGAGTAAAACGAGTAAAACGAGAAAAACGAGTAAAACGAGTAAAACGAGTAAAACGAGTATACGAGTAAAACGAGTAATACGAGTAAAACGAGTAATACGAGTAAAACGAGTAATACGAGTAAAACGAGTAATACGAGTAAAACGAGTAATACGAGTAAAACGAGTAATACGAGTAAAACGAGTAAAACGAGTAAAACGAGTAAAACGAGTAAAACGAGTAAAACGAGTAATACGAGTAAAACGAGTAATACGAGTAAAACGAGTAATACGAGTAAAACGAGTAAAACGAGTAAAACGAGTAAAACGAGTAAAACGAGTAAAACGAGTAATACGAGTAAAACGAGTAATACGAGTAATACGAGTAAAACGAGTAATACGAGTAAAACGAGTAAAACGAGTGAAACGAGTAAAACGAGTAAAACGAGTGAAACGAGTAAAACGAGTAAAACGAGTAAAACGAGTAAAACGAGTAAAACGAGTAAAACGAGTAAAACGAGTAAAACGAGTAAAACGAGTAAAACGAGTAAAACGAGTAAAACGAGTAAAACGAGTAAAACGAGTAAAACGAGTTAAACGAGTGAAACGAGTGAAACGAGTAAAACGAGTAAAACGAGTAAAACGAGTAAAACGAGTAAAACGAGTAAAACGAGTAAAACGAGTAAAAAGAGTAAAACGAGTAAAACGAGTAAAACGAGTAAAACGAGTAAAACGAGTAAAACGAGTAAAACGAGTAAAACGAGTAAAACGAGTAAAACGAGTAAAACGAGTAAAACGAGTAAAACGAGTAAAACGAGTAAAACGAGTAAAACGAGTAAAACGAGTAAAACGAGAAAAACGAGTAAAACGAGTAAAACGAGTAAAACGAGTAAAACGAGAAAAACGAGTAAAACGAGTAAAACGAGTAAAACGAGTAATACGAGTAAAACGAGTAATACGAGTAAAACGAGTAATACGAGTAAAACGAGTAATACGAGTAAAACGAGTAATACGAGTAAAACGAGTAAAACGAGTAAAACGAGTAAAACGAGTAAAACGAGTAAAACGAGTAAAACGAGTAATACGAGTAAAACGAGTAATACGAGTAAAACGAGTAATACGAGTAAAACGAGTAATACGAGTAAAACGAGTAAAACGAGTAATACGAGTAAAACGAGTAAAACGAGTAAAACGAGTAAAACGAGTAAAACGAGTAAAACGAGTAAAACGAGTAAAACGAGTAAAACGAGTAATACGAGTAAAACGAGTAATACGAGTAATACGAGTAAAACGAGTAATACGAGTAAAACGAGTAGAACGAGTGAAACGAGTAAAACGAGTAAAACGAGTAAAACGAGTAAAACGAGTAAAACGAGTAAAACGAGTAAAACGAGTAAAACGAGTAAAACGAGTAAAACGAGTAAAACGAGTAAAACGAGTAAAACGAGTAAAACGAGTAAAACGAGTAAAACGAGTTAAACGAGTGAAACGAGTAATACGAGTGAAACGAGTCAAACGAGTGAAACGAGTGAAACGAGTGAAACGAGTGAAACGAGTAAAACGAGTAAAACGAGTAAAACGAGTAAAACGAGTAAAACGAGTAAAACGAGTAAAACGAGTAAAACGAGTAAAACGAGTAAAACGAGTAAAAAGAGTAAAACGAGTAAAACGAGTAAAACGAGTAAAAAGAGTAAAACGAGTAAAACGAGTAAAACGAGTAAAACGAGTAAAACGAGTAAAACGAGTAAAACGAGAAAAACGAGTAAAACGAGTAAAACGAGTAAAACGAGTAATACGAGTAAAACGAGTAATACGAGTAAAACGAGTAATACGAGTAAAACGAGTAATACGAGTAAAACGAGTAATACGAGTAAAACGAGTAAAACGAGTAAAACGAGTAAAACGAGTAAAACGAGTAATACGAGTAAAACGAGTAATACGAGTAAAACGAGTAATACGAGTAAAACGAGTAAAACGAGTAATACGAGTAAAACGAGTAAAACGAGTAAAACGAGTAAAACGAGTAAAACGAGTAAAACGAGTAAAACGAGTAATACGAGTAAAACGAGTAAAACGAGTAATACGAGTAATACGAGTAAAACGAGTAATACGAGTAAAACGAGTAAAACGAGTGAAACGAGTGAAACGAGTAAAACGAGTAAAACGAGTAAAACGAGTAAAACGAGTAAAACGAGTAAAACGAGTAAAACGAGTAAAACGAGTAAAACGAGTAATACGAGTAAAACGAGTAATACGAGTAAAACGAGTAAAACGAGTAAAACGAGTAAAACGAGTAAAACGAGTAAAACGAGTAAAACGAGCAAAACGAGTAAAACTAGTAAAACGAGTAAAACGAGTAAAACGAGTTAAACGAGTGAAACGAGTGAAACGAGTAAAACGAGTAAAACGAGTAAAACGAGTAAAACGAGTAAAACGAGTAAAACGAGTAAAACGAGTAAAACGAGTAAAACGAGTAAAACGAGTAAAACGAGTAAAACGAGTAAAACGAGTAAAACTAGTAAAACGAGTAAAACGAGTAAAACGAGTAAAACGAGAAAAAAGAGTAAAACGAGTAAAACGAGTAAAACGAGTAAAACGAGTAAAACGAGCAAAACGAGCAAAACGAGTAAAACGAGTAATACGAGTAAAACGAGTAATACGAGTAAAACGAGTAATACGAGTAAAACGAGTAAAACGAGTAAAACGAGTAAAACGAGTAAAACGAGTAAAACGAGTAATACGAGTAAAACGAGTAAAACGAGAAAAACGAGTAAAACGAGTAATACGAGTAAAACAAGTAAAACGAGTAAAACGAGTAAAACGAGTAATACGAGTAATACGAGTAAAACGAGTAAAACGAGTAAAACGAGCAAAACGAGTAATACGAGTAATACGAGTAAAACGAGTAAAACGAGTAAAACGAGCAAAACGAGTAAAACGAGTAAAACGAGTAAAACTAGTAAAACGAGTAAAACGAGTAAAACGAGTAAAACGAGAAAAAAGAGTAAAACGAGTAAAACGAGTAAAACGAGTAAAACGAGTAAAACGAGTAAAACGAGTAAAACGAGCAAAACGAGTAATACGAGTAATACGAGTAAAACGAGTAATACGAGTAAAACGAGTAAAACGAGTGAAACGAGTAAAACGAGTAAAACGAGTAAAACGAGTAAAACGAGTAAAACGAGTAAAACGAGTAAAACGAGTAAAACGAGTAATACGAGTAAAACGAGTAATACGAGTAAAACGAGTAAAACGAGTAAAACGAGTAAAACGAGTAAAACGAGTAAAACGAGTAAAACTAGTAAAACGAGTAAAACGAGTAAAACGAGTAAAACGAGAAAAAAGAGTAAAACGAGTAAAACGAGTAAAACGAGTAAAACGAGTAAAACGAGTAAAACGAGTAAAACGAGCAAAACGAGCAAAACGAGTAAAACGAGTAAAACGAGTAAAACGAGTAAAACGAGTAAAACGTGTAAAACGTGTAAAACGAGTAAAACGAGTAAAACGAGTAATACGAGTAATACGAGTAAAACGAGTAAAACGAGTAAAACGAGCAAAACGAGTAATACGAGTAATACGAGTAAAACGAGTAAAACGAGTAAAACGAGCAAAACGAGTAAAACGAGTAAAACGAGTAAAACGAGTAAAACGAGTTAAACGAGTGAAACGAGTGAAACGAGTGAAACGAGTCAAACGAGTGAAACGAGTGAAACGAGTGAAACGAGTAAAACGAGTGAAACGAGTAAAACGAGTAAAACGAGTAAAACGAGTAAAACGAGTAAAACGGGTAAAACGAGTAAAACGAGTAAAACGAGTAAAACGAGTAAATCGAGTAAAACGAGTAAAACGAGTAAAACGAGTAAAACGAGTAAAATGAGTAAAACGAGTAAATCGAGTAAAACGAGTAAAACGGGTAAAACGAGTAAAACGAGTAAAACGAGTAAAACGAGTAAATCGAGTAAAACGAGTAAAACGAGTAAAACGAGTAAAACGAGTAAAACGAGTAAAACGAGTAAAACGAGTAAAACGAGTAAAACGAGTAAAACGAGTAAAACGGGTAAAACGAGTAAAACGAGTAAAACGAGTAAAACGAGTAAAACGAGTAAAACGAGTAAAACGAGTAAAACTAGTAAAACGAGTAAAACGATTAAAGCGATTAAAACGAGTAAAACGAGTAAAACGAGTAAAACGAGTAAAACGAGTAAAACGAGTAAAACGAGTAAAGCGATTAAAACGAGTAAAACGAGTAAAACGAGTAAAACGGGTAAAACGAGTAAAACGGGTAAAACGAGTAAAACGAGTAAAACGAGTAAAACGAGTAAAACGAGTAAAACGAGTAAAACGAGTAAAACGAGTAAAACGAGTAAAACGAGTAACACGAGTAAAACGAGTAAAACGGGTAAAACGAGTAAAACGAGTAAAACGAGTAAAACGAGTAAAACGAGTAAAACTAGTAAAACGAGTAAAACGAGTAAAGCGATTAAAACGAGTAAAACGAGTAAAACGAGTAAAATTAGTAAAACGAGTAAAACGAGTAAAACGAGTAAAACGTGTAAAACGAGTAAAACGAGTAAAACGAGTAAAACGAGTAAAACGAGTAAAACGAGTAAAACGAGTAAAACGAGTAAAACGAGTAAAACGAGTAAAACGAGTAAAACGAGTAAAACGAGTAAAACGAGTAAAACTAGTAAAACGAGTAAAACGAGTAAAACGAGTAAAACGAGTAAAACGAGTAAAACGAGTAAAACGAGTAAAACGAGTAAAACGAGTAAAACGAGTAAAACGAGTAAAACGAGTAAAACGAGTAAAACGAGTAAAACGAGTAAAACGAGTAAAACGAGTAAAACGAGTAAAACGAGTAAAACGAGTAAAACGAGTAAAACGAGTAAAACGAGTAAAACGAGTAAAACGAGTAAAACGAGTAAAACGAGAAAAACGAGTAAAACGAGTAAAACGAGTAAAACGAGTAAAACGAGTAAAACGAGTAAAACGAGTAAAACGAGTAAAACGAGTAAAACGAGTAAAACGAGTAAAACGAGTAAAACGAGTAAAACTAGTAAAACGAGTAAAGCGATTAAAACGAGTAAAACGAGTAAAACGAGTAAAATTAGTAAAACGAGTAAAATTAGTAAAACGAGTAAAATTAGTAAAACGAGTGAAACGAGTAAAACGTGTGAAACGAGTAAAACGAGTAAAACGAGTAAAACGAGTAAAGCGAGTAAAGCGATTAAAACGAGTGAAACGAGTAAAGCGAGTGAAACGAGTAAAGCGAGTGAAACGAGTAAAGCGAGTGAAACGAGTAAAGCGAGTGAAACGAGTAAAGCGAGTGAAACGAGTAAAGCGAGTGAAACAAGTAAAGCGAGTGAAACGAGTAAAGCGAGTGAAACGAGTGAAACGAGTGAAACGAGTGAAACGAGTGAAACGAGTGAAACGAGTGAAACGAGTGAAACGAGTAAAACGAGTAAAACGAGTAAAACGAGTAAAACGAGTAAAACGAGTAAAACGAGTAAATCGAGTAAAACGAGTAAAACGGGTAAAACGAGTAAAACGAGTAAAACGAGTAAAACGAGTAAATCGAGTAAAACGAGTAAAACGAGTAAAACGAGTAAAACGAGTAAAACGAGTAAAACGAGTAAATCGAGTAAAACGAGTAAAACGGGTAAAACGAGTAAAACGAGTAAAACGAGTAAAACGAGTAAATCGAGTAAAACGAGTAAAACGAGTAAAACGAGTAAAACGAGTAAAACGAGTAAAACGAGTAAAACGAGTAAAACGAGTAAAACGAGTAAAACGAGTAAAACGAGTAAAACGAGTAAAACGGGTAAAACGAGTAAAACGAGTAAAACGAGTAAAACGAGTAAAACGAGTAAAACGAGTAAAACGAGTAAAACTAGTAAAACGAGTAAAACGATTAAAGCGATTAAAACGAGTAAAACGAGTAAAACGAGTAAAACGAGTAAAACGAGTAAAACGAGTAAAACGAGTAAAGCGATTAAAACGAGTAAAACGAGTAAAACGAGTAAAACGGGTAAAACGAGTAAAACGGTAAAACGAGTAAAACGAGTAAAACGAGTAAAACGAGTAAAACGAGTAAAACGAGTAAAACGAGTAAAACGAGTAAAACGAGTAAAACGAGTAAAACGAGTAAAACGAGTAACACGAGTAAAACGAGTAAAACGGGTAAAACGAGTAAAACGAGTAAAACGAGTAAAACGAGTAAAACGAGTAAAACTAGTAAAACGAGTAAAACGAGTAAAGCGATTAAAACGAGTAAAACGAGTAAAACGAGTAAAATTAGTAAAACGAGTAAAACGAGTAAAACGAGTAAAACGTGTAAAACGAGTAAAACGAGTAAAACGAGTAAAACGAGTAAAACGAGTAAAACGAGTAAAACGAGTAAAACGAGTAAAACGAGTAAAACGAGTAAAACTAGTAAAACGAGTAAAACGAGTAAAACGAGTAAAACGAGTAAAACGAGTAAAACGAGTAAAACGAGTAAAACGAGTAAAACGAGTAAAACGAGTAAAACGAGTAAAACGAGTAAAACGAGTAAAACGAGTAAAACGAGTAAAACGAGTAAAACGAGTAAAACGAGTAAAACGAGTAAAACGAGTAAAACGAGTAAAACGAGTAAAACGAGAAAAACGAGTAAAACGAGTAAAACGAGTAAAACGAGTAAAACGAGTAAAACGAGTAAAACGAGTAAAACGAGTAAAACGAGTAAAACTAGTAAAACGAGTAAAACGAGTAAAGCGATTAAAACGAGTAAAACGAGTAAAACGAGTAAAATTAGTAAAACGAGTAAAATTAGTAAAACGAGTAAAATTAGTAAAACGAGTGAAACGAGTAAAACGTGTGAAACGAGTAAAACGAGTAAAACGAGTAAAACGAGTAAAGCGAG
>NW_027487719.1:0-13536 GCF_050908995.1 Andrena cerasifolii | reverse complement strand
TTGTTTCGTTGTTTCGTTGTTTCGTTGTTTCGTTGTTTCGTTGTTTCGTTGTTTCGTTGTTTCGTTGTTTCGTTGTTTCGTTGTTTCGTTGTTTCGTTGTTTCGTTGTTTCGTTGTTTCGTTGTTTCGTTGTTTCGTTGTTCGTTGTTCGTTGTTTCGTTGTTTCGTTGTTTCGTTGTTTCGTTGTTTCGTTGTTTCGTTGTTTCGTTGTTTCGTTGTTCGTTGTTTCGTTGTTTCGTTGTTTCGTTGTTTCGTTGTTTCGTTGTTTCGTTGTTTCGTTGTTTCGTTGTTTCGTTGTTTCGTTGTTTCGTTGGTTCTTTTGTTTCTTTGTCACTTTGTTCGGTTTGTTCGTTTGTTCGTTTGTTCGTTTGTTCGTTGGTTCGTTGGTTCGTTTGTTCGTTGGTTCGTTGGTTCGTTGGTTCGTTGGTTCGTTGGTTCGTTGGTTCGTTGGTTCGTTGGTTCGTTGGTTCGTTGGTTCGTTGGTTCGTTGGTTCGTTGGTTCGTTGGTTCGTTGGTTCGTTGGTTCGTTGGTTCGTTGGTTCGTTGGTTCGTTGGTTCGTTGGTTCGTTGGTTCGTTGGTTCGTTGGTTCGTTGGTTCGTTGGTTCGTTGGTTCGTTGGTTCGTTGGTTCGTTGGTTCGTTGTTCGTTGGTTCGTTGGTTCGTTGGTTCGTTGGTTCGTTGGTTCGTTGGTTCGTTGGTTCGTTGGTTCGTTGGTTCGTTGGTTCGTTGGTTCGTTTGTTCGTTTGTTCGTTTGTTCGTTTGTTCGGTTGTTCGTTTGTTCGTTGGTTCGTTGGTTCGTTGGTTCATTTGTTCGTTGGTTCGAAGGTTCGTTGGTTCGTTGGTTCGTTGGTTCGTTGGTTCGTTGGTTCGTTGGTTCGTTGGTTCGTTGGTTCGTTGGTTCGTTGTTTCGTTGGTTCGTTTGTTCGTTGGTTCGTTGGTTCGTTGGTTCGTTGGTTCGTTTGTTCGTTTGTTCGTTGTTCGTTGGTTCGTTGGTTCGTTGGTTCGTTGGTTCGTTGGTTCGTTGTTCGTTGGTTCGTTGTTCGTTGTTCGTTGGTTCGTTGGTTCGTTGTTCGTTGGTTCGTTGGTTCGTTGGTTCGTTGTTTCGTTGGTTCGTTGGTTCGTTGGTTCGTTGGTTCGTTGGTTCGTTGGTTCGTTGGTTCGTTGGTTCGTTGGTTCGTTGGTTCGTTGGTTCGTTGGTTCGTTGGTTCGTTTGTTCGTTTGTTCGTTTGTTCGTTTGTTCGTTTGTTCGTTTGTTCGTTTGTTCGTTGTTCGTTGGTTCGTTGGTTCGTTGGTTCGTTGGTTTCAGTTGGTTCGTTGGTTCGATGTTCGTTGGTTCGTTGGTTCGTTGGTTCGTTGGTTCGTTGGTTCGTTGGTTCGTTGGTTCGTTGGTTCGTTGGTTCGTTGTTTCGTTGGTTCGTTTGTTCGTTGTTCGTTTGTTCGTTGTTCGTTTGTTCGTTTGTTTGTTTGTTCGTTTGTTCGTTTGTTCGTTTGTTCGTTTGTTCGTTTGTTCGTTTGTTCGTTTGTTCGTTTGTTCGTTTGTTCGTTTGGTCGTTGGTTCGTTGTTCGTTGGTTCGTTGGTTCGTTGGTTCGTTGTTCGTTGGTTGTTCGTTGGTTCGTTGGTTCGTTGGTTCGTTGGTTCGTTGGTTCGTTGGTTCGTTGGTTCGTTGGTTCGTTGGTTCGTTGGTTCGTTGGTTCGTTGGTTCGTTGGTTCGTTGGTTCGTTGGTTCGTTGGTTCCTTTGTTCGTTGGTTCGAAGGTTCGTTGGTTCGTTTGTTCGTTGGTTCGTTGGTTCGTTGGTTCGTTGGTTCGTTGGTTCGTTGGTTCGTTGGTTGGGTGGTTCGTTGGTTCGTTGGTTCGTTGGTTGGTTGGTTCGTTGGTTCGTTGTTTCGTTGGTTCGTTTGTTCGTTTGTTCGTTTGTTCGTTTGTTCGTTTGTTCGTTTGTTCGTTTGTTCGTTTGTTCGTTTGTTCGTTTGTTCGTTTGTTCGTTTGTTCGTTTGTTCGTTTGTTCGTTTGTTCGTTTGTTCGTTTGTTCGTTTGTTCGTTGGTTCGTTGGTTCGTTGGTTCGTTGGTTCGTTGGTTCGTTTGTTCGTTGGTTCGTTGGTTCGTTGGTTCGTTGGTTCGTTGGTTCGTTGGTTCGTTTGTTCGTTGGTTCGTTGGTTCGAAGGTTCGTTGGTTCGTTGGTTCGTTGGTTCGTTGGTTCGTTGGTTCGTTGGTTCGTTGTTTCGTTGTTTCGTTGTTTCGTTGTTTCGTTGTTTCGTTGTTTCGTTGTTTCGTTGTTTCGTTGTTTCGTTGTTTCGTTGTTTCGTTGTTTCGTTGTTTCGTTGTTTCGTTGTTTCGTTGTTTCGTTGTTTCGTTGTTTCGTTGTTTCGTTGTTTCGTTGTTTCGTTGTTTCGTTGTTTCGTTGTTTCGTTGTTTCGTTGTTTCGTTGTTTCGTTGTTTCGTTGTTTCGTTGTTTCGTTGTTTCGTTGTTTCGTTGTTTCGTTGTTTCGTTGTTTCGTTGTTTCGTTGTTTCGTTGTTTCGTTGTTTCGTTGTTTCGTTGTTTCGTTGTTTCGTTGTTTCGTTGTTTCGTTGTTTCGTTGTTTCGTTGTTTCGTTGTTTCGTTGTTTCGTTGTTTCGTTGTTTCGTTGTTTCGTTGTTTCGTTGTTTCGTTGTTTCGTTGTTTCGTTGGTTCTTTTGTTTCTTTGGCACTTTGTTCGTTGGTTCGTTGGTTCGTTTGTTCGTTTGTTCGTTTGTTCGTTTGTTCGTTGGTTCGTTGGTTCGTTGGTTCGTTGGTTCGTTGGTTCGTTGGTTCGTTGGTTCGTTGGTTCGTTGGTTCGTTGGTTCGTTGGTTCGTTGGTTCGTTGGTTCGTTTGTTCGTTTGTTCGTTTGTTCGTTTGTTCGTTTGTTCGTTTGTTCGTTGGTTCGTTGGTTCGTTGGTTCGTTGGTTCGTTGGTTCGTTGGATCGTTGGTTCGTTGGTTCGTTGGTTCGTTGGTTCGTTGGTTCGTTGGTTCGTTGGTTCGTTGGTTCCTTTGTTCCTTTGTTCCTTTGTTCGTTTGTTCGTTTGTTCGTTTGTTCGTTTGTTCGTTGGTTCGTTGGTTCGTTTGTTCGTTTGTTCGTTTGTTCGTTTGTTCGTTTGTTCGTTTGTTCGTTGGTTCGTTTGTTCGTTTGTTCGTTGGTTCGTTGGTTCGTTGGTTCGTTGGTTCGTTGGTTCGTTGGTTCGTTGGTTCGTTGGTTCGTTGGTTCGTTGTTTCGTTGTTTCGTTGTTTCGTTGTTTCGTTGTTTCGTTGTTTCGTTGTTTCGTTGTTTCGTTGTTTCGTTGTTTCGTTGTTTCGTTGTTTCGTTGTTTCGTTGTTTCGTTGTTTCGTTGTTTCGTTGTTTCGTTGTTTCGTTGTTTCGTTGTTTCGTTGTTTCGTTGTTTCGTTGCTTCGTTGCTTCGTTGTTTCGTTGTTTCGTTGTTTCGTTGTTTCGTTGTTTCGTTGTGTCGTTGTTTCGTTGCTTCGTTGTTTCGTTGTTTCGTTGTTTCGTTGTTTCGTTGTTTCGTTGTTTCGTTGTTTCGTTGTTTCGTTGCTTCGTTGTTTCGTTGTTTCGTTGTTTCGTTGTTTCGTTGTTTCGTTGTTTCGTTGGTTCGTTGGTTCGTTGGTTCGTTGGTTCGTTGGTTCGTTGTTTCGTTGTTTCGTTTTTTCGTTGTTTCGTTGTTTCGTTGTTTCGTTGTTTCGTTGTTTCGTTGTTTCGTTGTTTCGTTGTATCGTTGTTTCGTTGCTTCGTTGTTTCGTTGTTTCGTTGTTTCGTTGTTTCGTTGTTTCGTTGTTTCGTTGTTTCGTTGTTTCGTTGTTTCGTTGTTTCGTTGTTTCGTTGTTTCGTTGTTTCGTTGTTTCGTTGTTTCGTTGTTTCGTTGTTTCGTTGTTTCGTTGTTTCGTTGTTTCGTTGTTTCGTTGTTTCGTTGTTTCGTTGTTTCGTTGTTTCGTTGTTTCGTTGTTTCGTTGTTTCGTTGTTTCGTTGTTTCGTTGTTTCGTTGTTTCGTTGTTTCGTTGTTTCGTTGTTTCGTTGTTTCGTTGTTTCGTTGGTTCTTTTGTTTCTTTGTCACGTTGTTCGTTTGTTCGTTTGTTCGTTTGTTCGTTTGTTCGTTTGTTCGTTTGTTCGTTTGTTCGTTTGTTCGTTTGTTCGTTTGTTCGTTTCTTCGTTTGTTCGTTTGTTCGTTGGTTCGTTGGTTCGTTGGTTCGTTGGTTCGTTGGTTCGTTGGTTCGTTGGTTCGTTGTTTCGTTGTTTCGTTGTTTCGTTGTTTCGTTGTTTCGTTGTTTCGTTGCTTCGTTGCTTCGTTGTTTCGTTGTTTCGTTGTTTCTTTGTTTCGTTGTTTCGTTGTTTCGTTGTTTCGTTGCTTCGTTGTTTCGTTGTTTCGTTGTTTCGTTGTTTCGTTGTTTCGTTGTTTCGTTGTTTCGTTGTTTCGTTGTTTCGTTGTTTCGTTATTTCGTTGTTTCGTTGTTTCGTTGGTTCTTTTGTTTCTTTGTCACTTTGTTCGTTTGTTCGTTTGTTCGTTTGTTCGTTTGTTCGTTGGTTCGTTGGTTCGTTGGTTCGTTGGTTCGTTGTTTCGTTGTTTCGTTGTTTCGTTGTTTCGTTGTTTCGTTGTTTCGTTGCTTCGTTGCTTCGTTGTTTCGTTGTTTCGTTGTTTCGTTGTTTCGTTGTTTCGTTGCTTCGTTGTTTCGTTGTTTCGTTGTTTCGTTGTTTCGTTGTTTCGTTGTTTCGTTGTTTCGTTGTTTCGTTGTTTCGTTGTTTCGTTGTTTCGTTGTTTCGTTGTTTCGTTGTTTCGTTGTTTCGTTGTTTCGTTGTTTCGTTGTTTCGTTGTTTCGTTGTTTCGTTGTTTCGTTGTTTCGTTGTTTCGTTGTTTCGTTGTTTCGTTGTTTCGTTGTTTCGTTGTTTCGTTGTTTCGTTGTTTCGTTGTTTCGTTGTTTCGTTGTTTCGTTGTTTCGTTGTTTCGTTGGTTCTTTTGTTTCTTTGTCACGTTGTTCGTTTGTTCGTTTGTTCGTTGGTACGTTGGTTCGTTGGTTCGTTGGTTCGTTGGTTCGTTGGTTCGTTGGTTCGTTGGTTCGTTGGTTCGTTGGTTCGTTGGTTCGTTGGTTCGTTGGTTCGTTGGTTCGTTGGTTCGTTGGTTCGTTGGTTCGTTGGTTCGTTGGTTCGTTGGTTCGTTGGTTCGTTGGTTCGTTGGTTCGTTGGTTCGTTGGTTCGTTGGTTCGTTGGTTCGTTGGTTCGTTGGTTCGTTGGTTCGTTGTTTCGTTGTTTCGTTGGTTCGTTTGTTCGTTTGTTCGTTTGTTCGTTTGTTCGTTTGTTCGTTTGTTCGTTTGTTCGTTGGTTCGTTGGTTCGTTGTTTCGTTGTTTCGTTGTTTCGTTGTTTCGTTGTTTCGTTGTTTCGTTGCTTCGTTGCTTCGTTGTTTCGTTGTTTCGTTGTTTCTTTGTTTCGTTGTTTCGTTGTTTCGTTGCTTCGTTGTTTCGTTGTTTCGTTGTTTCGTTGTTTCGTTGTTTCGTTGTTTCGTTGTTTCGTTGTTTCGTTGTTTCGTTGTTTCGTTGTTTCGTTGTTTCGTTGTTTCGTTGGTTCTTTTGTTTCTTTGTCACTTTGTTCGTTTGTTCGTTTGTTCGTTTGTTCGTTTGTTCGTTTGTTCGTTGGTTCGTTTGTTCGTTGTTTCGTTGTTTCGTTGTTTCGTTGTTTCGTTGTTTCGTTGTTTCGTTGTTTCGTTGTTTCGTTGTTTCGTTGTTTCGTTGTTTCGTTGTTTCGTTGTTTCGTTGTTTCGTTTGTTCGTTGGTTCGTTTGTTCGTTGGTTCGTTGGTTCGTTGGTTCGTTGGTTCGTTGGTTCGTTGGTTCGTTGGTTCGTTGGTTCGTTGGTTCGTTGGTTCGTTGGTTCGTTGGTTGGGTGGTTCGTTGGTTCGTTGGTTCGTTGGTTGGTTGGTTCGTTGGTTCGTTGTTTCGTTGGTTCGTTTGTTCGTTTGTTCGTTTGTTCGTTTGTTCGTTTGTTCGTTTGTTCGTTTGTTCGTTTGTTCGTTTGTTCGTTTGTTCGTTTGTTCGTTTGTTCGTTTGTTCGTTTGTTCGTTTGTTCGTTGGTTCGTTGGTTCGTTGGTTCGTTGGTTCGTTGGTTCGTTGGTTCGTTTGTTCGTTGGTTCGTTGGTTCGTTGGTTCGTTGGTTCGTTGGTTCGTTGGTTCATTTGTTCGTTGGTTCGAAGGTTCGTTGGTTCGTTGGTTCGTTGGTTCGTTGGTTCGTTGTTTCGTTGTTTCGTTGTTTCGTTGTTTCGTTGTTTCGTTGTTTCGTTGTTTCGTTGTTTCGTTGTTTCGTTGTTTCGTTGTTTCGTTGTTTCGTTGTTTCGTTGTTTCGTTGTTTCGTTGTTTCGTTGTTTCGTTGTTTCGTTGTTTCGTTGTTTCGTTGTTTCGTTGTTTCGTTGTTTCGTTGTTTCGTTGTTTCGTTGTTTCGTTGTTTCGTTGTTTCGTTGTTTCGTTGTTTCGTTGTTTCGTTGTTTCGTTGTTTCGTTGTTTCGTTGTTTCGTTGTTTCGTTGTTTCGTTGTTTCGTTGTTTCGTTGTTTCGTTGTTTCGTTGTTTCGTTGTTTCGTTGTTTCGTTGTTTCGTTGTTTCGTTGTTTCGTTGTTTCGTTGTTTCGTTGTTTCGTTGTTTCGTTGTTTCGTTGTTTCGTTGTTTCGTTGTTTCGTTGTTTCGTTGTTTCGTTGTTTCGTTGTTTCGTTGTTTCGTTGTTTCGTTGTTTCGTTGTTTCGTTGTTTCGTTGTCTCGTTGTTTCGTTGGTTCTTTTGTTTCTTTGGCACTTTGTTCGTTGGTTCGTTGGTTCGTTTGTTCGTTTGTTCGTTTGTTCGTTTGTTCGTTTGTTCGTTGGTTCGTTGGTTCGTTGGTTCGTTGGTTCGTTGGTTCGTTGGTTCGTTGGTTCGTTGGTTCGTTGGTTCGTTGGTTCGTTGGTTCGTTGGTTCGTTGGTTCGTTTGTTCGTTTGTTCGTTTGTTCGTTTGTTCGTTTGTTCGTTTGTTCGTTTGTTCGTTTGTTCGTTGGTTCGTTGGTTCGTTGGTTCGTTGGTTCGTTGGTTCGTTGGATCGTTGGTTCGTTGGTTCGTTGGTTCGTTGGTTCGTTGGTTCGTTGGTTCGTTGGTTCCTTTGTTCCTTTGTTCCTTTGTTCCTTTGTTCGTTTGTTCGTTTGTTCGTTTGTTCGTTGGTTCGTTGGTTCGTTTGTTCGTTTGTTCGTTTGTTCGTTTGTTCGTTGGTTCGTTTGTTCGTTTGTTCGTTGGTTCGTTGGTTCGTTTGTTCGTTTGTTCGTTTGTTCGTTGGTTCGTTGGTTCGTTTGTTCGTTTGTTCGTTTATTCGTTTGTTCGTTTGTTCGTTTGTTCGTTTGTTCGTTGGTTCGTTGGTTCGTTGGTTCGTTGGTTCGTTGGTTCGCTGGTTCGTTGGTTCGTTGGTTCGTTGGTTGGTTGGTTCGTTGGTTCGTTGTTTCGTTGGTTCGTTTGTTCGTTTGTTCGTTTGTTCGTTTCTTCGCTGTTTCGTTGTTTCGTTGTTTCGTTGTTTCGTTGTTTCGTTGTTGTTTCGTTCGTTGTTTCGTTGTTTCGTTGTTTCGTTGTTTCGTTTGTTTCGTTGTTTCGTTGTTTCGTTGTTTCGTTGTTTCGTTGTTTCGTTGTTTCGTTGTTTCGTTGTTCGTTGTTTCGTTGTTTCGTTGTTTCGTTGTTTCGTTGTTTCGTTTGTTTCGTTGTTTCGTTGTTTCGTTGTTTCGTTGTTTCGTTGTTTCGTTGTTTCGTTGTTTCGTTGTTTCCTTGTTTCGTTGCTTCGTTGCTTCGTTGCTTCGTTGTTTCGTTGTTTCGTTGTTTCGTTGTTTCGTTGTTTCGTTGTTTCGTTGTTTCGTTGTTTCGTTGTTTCGTTGTTTCGTTGTTTCGTTGTTTCGCTGTTTCGTTGTTTCGTTGTTTCGTTGTTTCGTTGTTTCGTTGTTTCGTTGTTTCGTTGTTTCGTTGTTTCGTTGTTTCGTTGTTTCGTCGTTTCGTCGTTTCGTTGTTTCGTTGTTTCGCTGTTTCGTTGTTTCGTTGTTTCGTTGGTTCGTTGGTTCGTTGGTTCGTTGGTTCGTTGGTTCGTTGGTTCGTTGGTTGGGTGGTTCGTTGGTTCGTTGGTTCGTTGGTTGGTTGGTTCGTTGGTTCGTTGTTTCGTTGGTTCGTTTGTTCGTTTGTTCGTTTGTTCGTTTGTTCGTTTGTTCGTTTTTTCGTTTGTTCGTTTGTTCGTTTGTTCGTTTGTTCGTTTGTTCGTTTGTTCGTTTGTTCGTTTGTTCGTTTGTTCGTTTGTTCGTTTGTTCGTTTGTTCGTTGGTTCGTTGGTTCGTTGGTTGGTTGGTTCGTTGGTTCGTTTGTTCGTTGGTTCGTTGGTTCGTTGGTTCGTTGGTTCGTTGGTTCGTTGGTTCATTTGTTCGTTGGTTCGAAGGTTCGTTGGTTCGTTGGTTCGTTGGTTCGTTGGTTCGTTGTTTCGTTGTTTCGTTGTTTCGTTGTTTCGTTGTTTCTTTGTTTCGTTGTTTCGTTGTTTCGTTGTTTCGTTGTTTCGTTGTTTCGTTGTTTCGTTGTTTCGTTGTTTCGTTGTTTCGTTGTTTCGTTGTTTCGTTGTTTCGTTGTTTCGTTGTTTCGTTGTTTCGTTGTTTCGTTGTTTCGTTGTTTCGTTGTTTCGTTGTTTCGTTGTTTCGTTGTTTCGTTGTTTCGTTGTTTCGTTGTTTCGTTGTTTCGTTGTTTCGTTGTTTCGTTGTTTCGTTGTTTCGTTGTTTCGTTGTTTCGTTGTTTCGTTGTTTCGTTGTTTCGTTGTTTCGTTGTTTCGTTGTTTCGTTGTTTCGTTGTTTCGTTGTTTCGTTGTTTCGTTGTTTCGTTGTTTCGTTGTTTCGTTGTTTCGTTGTTTCGTTGTTTCGTTGTTTCGTTGTTTCGTTGTTTCGTTGTTTCGTTGTTTCGTTGTTTCGTTGTTTCGTTGTTTCGTTGTTTCGTTGTTTCGTTGTTTCGTTGTCTCGTTGTTTCGTTGGTTCTTTTGTTTCTTTGGCACTTTGTTCGTTGGTTCGTTGGTTCGTTTGTTCGTTTGTTCGTTTGTTCGTTTGTTCGTTTGTTCGTTGGTTCGTTGGTTCGTTGGTTCGTTGGTTCGTTGGTTCGTTGGTTCGTTGGTTCGTTGGTTCGTTGGTTCGTTGGTTCGTTGGTTCGTTGGTTCGTTTGTTCGTTTGTTCGTTTGTTCGTTTGTTCGTTTGTTCGTTTGTTCGTTTGTTCGTTTGTTCGTTTGTTCGTTGGTTCGTTGGTTCGTTGGTTCGTTGGTTCGTTGGTTCGTTGGTTCGTTGGATCGTTGGTTCGTTGGTTCGTTGGTTCGTTGGTTCGTTGGTTCGTTGGTTCGTTGGTTCCTTTGTTCCTTTGTTCCTTTGTTCCTTTGTTCGTTTGTTCGTTTGTTCGTTTGTTCGTTGGTTCGTTGGTTCGTTTGTTCGTTTGTTCGTTTGTTCGTTTGTTCGTTGGTTCGTTTGTTCGTTTGTTCGTTGGTTCGTTGGTTCGTTTGTTCGTTTGTTCGTTTGTTCGTTGGTTCGTTGGTTCGTTTGTTCGTTTGTTCGTTTGTTCGTTTGTTCGTTTGTTCGTTTGTTCGTTGGTTCGTTGGTTCGTTGGTTCGTTGGTTCGCTGGTTCGTTGGTTCGTTGGTTCGTTGGTTGGTTGGTTCGTTGGTTCGTTGTTTCGTTGGTTCGTTTGTTCGTTTGTTCGTTTGTTCGTTTCTTCGTTTGTTCGTTTCTTCGTTTCTTCGTTTGTTCGTTGGTTCGTTGGTTCGTTGGTTCGTTGGTTCGTTGGTTCGTTGTTTCGTTGTTTCGTTGTTTCGTTGTTTCGTTGTTTCGTTGTTTCGTTGTTTCGTTGTTTCGTTGTTTCGTTGTTTCGTTGTTTCGTTGTTTCGTTGTTTCGTTGTTTCGTTGTTTCGTGGTTTCGTTGTTTCGTTGTTTCGTTGTTTCGTTGTTTCGTTGTTTCGTTGTTTCGTTGTTTCGTTGTTTCGTTGTTTCGTTGTTTCGTTGTTTCGTTGTTTCGTTGTTTCGTTGTTTCGTTGTTTCGTTGTTTCGTTGTTTCGTTGTTTCGCTGTTTCGTTGTTTCGTTGCTTCGTTGTTTCGTTGTTTCGTTGTTTCGTTGTTTCGTTGTTTCGTTGTTTCGTTGTTTCGTTGTTTCGTTGTTTCGTTGTTTCGTTGTTTCGTTGTTTCGTTGGTTCTTTTGTTTCTTTGTCACTTTGTTCGTTTGTTCGTTTGTTCGTTTGTTCGTTTGTTCGTTTGTTCGTTTGTTCGTTTGTTCGTTTGTTCGTTTGTTCGTTTGTTCGTTTGTTCGTTTGTTCGTTTGTTCGTTTGTTCGTTGGTTCGTTGGTTCGTTGGTTCGTTGGTTCGTTGGTTCGTTGGTTCGTTGGTTCGAAGGTTCGTTGGTTCGTTGGTTCGTTGGTTCGTTGGTTCGTTGGTTCGTTGGTTCGTTGGTTCGTTGTTTCGTTGGTTCGTTTGTTCGTTTGTTCGTTTGTTCGTTTGTTCGTTTGTTCGTTTGTTCGTTTGTTCGTTTGTTCGTTTGTTCGTTTGTTCGTTTCTTCGTTTCTTCGTTTCTTCGTTTCTTCGTTTCTTCGTTTGTTCGTTTGTTCGTTTGTTCGTTTGTTCGTTTGTTCGTTTGTTCGTTTGTTCGTTTGTTCGTTTGTTCGTTTGTTCGTTTGTTCGTTTGTTCGTTTGTTCGTTTGTTCGTTTGTTCGTTTGTTCGTTTGTTCGTTTGTTCGTTTGTTCGTTTGTTCGTTGGTTCGTTGGTTCGTTGGTTCGTTGGTTCGTTGGTTCGTTGGTTCGTTGGTTCGTTGGTTCGTTGGTTCGTTGGTTCGTTGGTTCGTTGGTTCGTTGGTTCGTTGGTTCGTTGGTTCGTTGGTTCGTTGGTTCGTTGGTTCGTTGGTTCGTTGGTTCGTTGGTTCGTTGGTTCGTTGGTTCGTTGGTTCGTTGGTTCGTTGGTTCGTTGGTTCGTTGGTTCGTTGGTTCGTTGGTTCGTTGGTTCGTTGGTTCGTTGGTTCGTTGGTTCGTTGGTTCGTTGGTTCGTTGGTTCGTTGGTTCGTTGGTTCGTTGGTTCGTTGGTTCGTTGGTTCGTTGGTTCGTTGGTTCGTTGGTTCGTTGGTTCGTTGGTTCGTTGGTTCGTTGGTTCGTTGGTTCGTTGGTTCGTTGGTTCGTTGGTTCGTTGGTTCGTTGGTTCGTTGGTTCGTTGGTTCGTTGGTTCGTTGGTTCGTTGGTTCGTTGGTTCGTTGGTTCGTTGGTTCGTTGGTTCGTTGGTTCGTTGGTTCGTTGGTTCGTTGGTTCGTTGGTTCGTTGGTTCGTTGGTTCGTTGGTTCGTTGGTTCGTTGGTTCGTTGGATCGTTTGTTCGTTGGTTCGTTGTTTCGTTGTTTCGTTGTTTCGTTGTTTCGTTGTTTCGTTGTTTCGTTGTTTCGTTGTTTCGTTGTTTCGTTGTTTCGTTGTTTCGTTGTTTCGTTGTTTCGTTGTTTCGTTGTTTCGTTGTTTCGTTGTTTCGTTGTTTCGTTGTTTCGTTGTTTCGTTGTTTCGTTGTTTCGTTGTTTCGTTGTTTCGTTGTTTCGTTGTTTCGTTGCTTCGTTGCTTCGTTGCTTCGTTGCTTCGTTGTTTCGTTGTTTCGTTGTTTCGTTGTTTCGTTGTTTCGTTGTTTCGTTGTTTCGTTGTTTCGTTGTTTCGTTGTTTCGTTGTTTCGTTGTTTCGTTGTTTCGTTGTTTCGTTGTTTCGTTGCTTCGTTGTTTCGTTGTTTCGTTGTTTCGTTGGTTCTTTTCTTTCTTTGTCACTTTGTTCGTTTGTTCGTTTGTTCGTTGGTTCGTTGGTTCGTTGGTTCGTTGGTTCGTTGGTTCGTTGGTTCGTTGGTTCGTTGGTTCGTTGTTTCGTTGTTTCGTTGTTTCGTTGTTTCGTTGTTTCGTTGTTTCGTTGTTTCGTTGTTTCGTTGTTTCGTTGTTTCGTTGTTTCGTTGGTTCGTTGTTTCGTTGTTTCGTTGTTTCGTTGTTTCGTTGTTTCGTTGTTTCGTTGTTTCGTTGTTTCGTTGTTTCGTTGTTTCGTTGTTTCGTTGTTTCGTTGCTTCGTTGTTTCGTTGTTTCGCTGTTTCGTTGTTTCGTTGGTTCTTTTCTTTCTTTGTCACTTTGTTCGTTTGTTCGTTTGTTCGTTGGTTCGTCGGTTCGTTGGTTCGTTGGTTCGTTGGTTCGTTGGTTCGAAGGTTCGTTGGTTCGTTGGTTCGTTGGTTCGTTGGTTCGTTGGTTCGTTGGTTCGTTGGTTCGTTGGTTCGTTGGTTCGTTGTTTCGTTGTTTCGTTGTTTCGTTGTTTCGTTGTTTCGTTGTTTCGTTGTTTCGTTGTTTCGTTGTTTCGTTGTTTCGTTGGTTCGTTGGTTCGTTTGGTCGTTTGTTCGTTTGTTCGTTTGTTCGTTTGTTCGTTTGTTCGTTTGTTCGTTGGTTCGTTGGTTCGTTGGTTCGTTGGATCGTTTGTTCGTTGGTTCGAAGGTTCGTTGGTTCGTTGTGTCGTTGTTACGTTGTTTCGTTGTTTCGTTGTTTCGTTGTTTCGTTGTTTCGTTGTTTCGTTGTTTCGTTGTTTCGTTGTTTCGTTGTTTCGTTGTTTCGTTGTTTCGTTGTTTCGTTGTTTCGTTGTTTCGTTGTTTCGTTGTTTCGTTGTTTCGTTGTTTCGTTGTTTCGTTGTTTCGTTGTTTCGTTGTTTCGTTGTTTCGTTGTTTCGTTGTTTCGTTGTTTCGTTGTTTCGTTGTTTCGTTGTTTCGTTGTTTCGTTGTTTCGTTGTTTCGTTGTTTCGTTGTTTCGTTGTTTCGTTGTTTCGTTGTTTCGTTGTTTCGTTGTTTCGTTGTTTCGTTGTTTCGTTGTTTCGTTGTTTCGTTGTTTCGTTGTTTCGTTGTTTCGTTGTTTCGTTGTTTCGTTGTTTCGTTGTTTCGTTGTTTCGTTGTTTCGTTGTTTCGTTGTTTCGTTGTTTCGTTGTTTCGTTGTTTCGTTGTTTCGTTGTTTCGTTGTTTCGTTGTTTCGTTGTTTCGTTGTTTCGTTGTTCGTTTGTTCGTTTGTTCGTTTGTTCGTTTGTTCGTTGGTACGTTGGTTCGTTGGTTCGTTGGTTCGTTGGTTCGTTGGTTCGTTGGTTCGTTGGTTCGTTGGATCGTTGTTTCGTTGGTTCGAAGGTTCGCTGGTTCGTTGGTTCGTTGGTTCGTTGGTTCGTTGGTTCGTTGGTTCGTTGGTTCGTTGGTTCGTTGTTTCGTTGTTTCGTTGTTTCGTTGTTTCGTTGTTTCGTTGTTTCGTTGTTTCGTTGTTTCGTTGTTTCGTTGTTTCGTTGTTTCGTTGTTTCGTTGTTTCGTTGGTTCGTTGTTTCGTTGTTTCGTTGTTTCGTTGTTTCGTTGTTTCGTTGTTTCGTTGTTTCGTTGTTTCGTTGTTTCGTTGTTTCGTTGTTTCGTTGTTTCGTTGTTTCGTTGTTTCGCTGTTTCGTTGTTTCGTTGGTTCTTTTCTTTCTTTGTCACTTTGTTCGTTTGTTCGTTTGTTCGTTGGTTCGTTGGTTCGTTGGTTCGTTGGTTCGTTGGTTCGTT
>NW_027487718.1:0-13536 GCF_050908995.1 Andrena cerasifolii | reverse complement strand
AGTCGAAAGATGTATACTAAATTTCAGCTTCAAAGTCATCGCCTTAAAGTTGCAAATAAGAGGCGCAGGCGTTTCAAGAGGCGTTCAAAAATTCTGCGTCTCTTCGTTAAACAGTCACTGTCTCGAAACATCTGCGCCACTTCTCGCTCTTTGATTTGCTCTCCGGAGACGTTACTTTGTGCCATCTCTTTCGACGGCATGTTCTCCTGTTACAAAGCCCAATTTTGTGTGTTCTCGAAATTTTCGCCAGATTTTGGCCAATATATCAGGAGAACATGAAGTGGAAAGAGGTATACTAAATTTCAGCTTCAAAGGCATCGCCTTAAAGTTGCAAATAAGAGGGGCTGGCCTTTCAAGAGGCGTTCGAAAATTCTGCGTCTCTTCGTGAAAGAGTCACTGTCTCGAAACACCTGCGCCACTTCTCGCTCTTTGATTTGCTCTCCGGAGACGTTACTTTGTGCCATCTCTTTCGACGGCATGTTCTCCAGTTATAAATCCCAATTTTGTGCATTCTGAAAATTGTTCGCCAGATTTTGGCCAATATATCAGGAGAACATGAAGTCGAAAGAGGTATACTAAATTTCAGCTTCAAAGGCATCGCCTTAAAGTTGCAAATAAGAGGCGCAGGCCTTTCAAGAGGCGTTCGAAAATTCTGCGTCTCTTCGTTAAACAGTCACTGCCTCGAAACACCTGCGCCACTTCTCGCTCTTTGATTTGCTCTCCGGAGACGTTACTTTGTGCCATCTCTTTCGACGGCATGTTCTCCAGTTATAAATCCCAATTTTGTGCATTCTGAAAATTGTTCGCCAGATTTTGGCCAATATATCAGGAGAACATGAAGTCGAAAGATGTATACTAAATTTCAGCTTCAAAGTCATCGCCTTAAAGTTGCAAATAAGAGGCGCAGGCGTTTCAAGAGGCGTTCAAAAATTCTGCGTCTCTTCGTTAAACAGTCACTGTCTCGAAACATCTGCGCCACTTCTCGCTCTTTGATTTGCTCTCCGGAGACGTTACTTTGTGCCATCTCTTTCGACGGCATGTTCTCCTGTTACAAAGCCCAATTTTGTGTGTTCTCGAAATTTTCGCCAGATTTTGGCCAATATATCAGGAGAACATGAAGTGGAAAGAGGTATACTAAATTTCAGCTTCAAAGGCATCGCCTTAAAGTTGCAAATAAGAGGGGCTGGCCTTTCAAGAGGCGTTCGAAAATTCTGCGTCTCTTCGTGAAAGAGTCACTGTCTCGAAACACCTGCGCCACTTCTCGCTCTTTGATTTGCTCTCCGGAGACGTTACTTTGTGCCATCTCTTTCGACGGCATGTTCTCCAGTTATAAATCCCAATTTTGGGCATTCTGAAAATTGTTCGCCAGATTTTGGCCAATATATCAGGAGAACATGAAGTCGAAAGAGGTATACTAAATTTCAGCTTCAAAGGCATCGCCTTAAAGTTGCAAATAAGAGGCGCAGGCCTTTCAAGAGGCGTTCGAAAATTCTGCGTCTCTTCGTTAAACAGTCACTGCCTCGAAACACCTGCGCCACTTCTCGCTCTTTGATTTGCTCTCCGGAGACGTTACTTTGTTCCTTCTCTTTCGACGGCATGTTCGCCTGTTACATAGCCCAATTTTGTGTTTTCTCGAAATTTGCGCCAGATTTTGGCCAATATATCAGGAGAAAATGAAGTGGAAATAGGTATACTAAATTTCAGCTTCAAAGGCATCGCCTTAAAGTTGCAAATAAGAGGCGCAGGCCTTTCAAGAGGCGTTCGAAAATTCTGCGTCTCTGCGTGAAACAGTCACTGTCTCGAAACACCTGCGTCACTTCTCGCTCTTTCATTTGCTCTCCGGGGACGTTACTTTGTTCCATCTCTTTCGACGGCATGTTCTCCAGTTATAAATCCCAATTTTGTGCATTCTGAAAATTGTTCGCCAGATTTTGGCCAATATATCAGGAGAACATGAAGTCGAAAGAGGTATACTAAATTTCAGCTTCAAAGGCATCGCCTTAAAGTTGCAAATAAGAGGCGCAGGCCTTTCAAGAGGCGTTCGAAAATTCTGCGTCTCTTCGTTAAACAGTCACTGCCTCGAAACACCTGCGCCACTTCTCGCTCTTTGATTTGCTCTCCGGAGACGTTACTTTGTTCCTTCTCTTTCGACGGCATGTTCTCCTGTTATAAAGCCCAATTTTGTGCATTCTGAAAATTTTCGCCAGATTTTGGCCAATATATCAGGAGAACATGAAGTGGAAAGAGGTATACTAAATTTCAGCTTCAACGGCATCGCCTTAAAGTTGCAAATAAGAGGCGCAGGCCTTTCAAGAGGCGTTCGAAAATTCTGCGTCTCTGCGTGAAACAGTCACTGTCTCGAAACACCTGCGCCACTTCTCGCTCTTTCGTTTGCTCTCCGGGGACGTTACTTTGTTCCATCTCTTTCGACCGCATGTTCGCCTGTTACATAGCCCAATTTTGTGGATTCTCGAAATTTGCGCCAGATTTTGGCCAATATATCAGGAGAAAATGAAGTGGAAAGAGGTATACTAAATTTCAGTTTCAAAAGCATCGCCTTAAAGTTGCAAATAAGAGGCACAGGCCTTTCAAGAGGCGTTCGAAAATTCTGCGTCTCTTCGTTAAACAGTCACTCTCTCGAAACACCTGCGCCACTTCTCGCTCTTTGATTTGCTCTCCGGAGACGTTACTTTGTGCCATCTCTTTCGACGGCATGTTCTCCAGTTATAAATCCCAATTTTGTGCATTCTGAAAATTGTTCGCCAGATTTTGGCCAATATATCAGGAGAACATGAAGTCGAAAGATGTATACTAAATTTCAGCTTCAAAGGCATCGCCTTAAAGTTGCAAATAAGAGGCGCAGGCCTTTCAAGAGGCGTTCAAAAATTCTGCGTCTCTTCGTGAAAGAGTCACTGTCTCGAAACACCTGCGCCACTTCTCGCTCTTTGATTTGCTCTCCGGAGACGTTACTTTGTGCCATCTCTTTCTACGGCATGTTCTCCAGTTATAAATCCCAATTTTGTGCATTCTGAAAATTGTTCGCCAGATTTTGGCCAATATATCAGGAGAACATGAAGTCGAAAGATGTATACTAAATTTCAGCTTCAAAGGCATCGCCTTAAAGTTGCAAATAAGAGGCGCAGGCCTTTCAAGAGGCGTTCGAAAATTCTGCGTCTCTTCGTGAAAGAGTCACTGTCTCGAAACACCAGCGTCACTTCTCGCTCTTTCATTTGCTCTCCGGGGACGTTACTTTGTTCCATCTCTTTCGACGGCATGTTCGCCTGTTACATAGCCCAATTTTGTGTATTCTCGAAATTTGCGCCAGATTTTGGCCAATATATCAGGAGAAAATGAAGTGGAAAGAGGTATAGTAAATTTCAGCTTCAAAAGCATCGCCTTAAAGTTGCAAATAAGAGGCGCAGGCCTTTCAAGAGGCGTTCGAAAATTCTGCGCCTCTTCGTTAAACAGTCACTGTCTCGAAACATCTGCGCCACTTCTCGCTCTTTGATTTGCTCTCCGGAGACGTTACTTTGTGCCATCTCTTTCGACGGCATGTTCTCCTGTTATAAATCCCAATTTTGTGCATTCTGAAAATTGTTCGCCAGATTTTGGCCAATATATCAGGCTAACATGAAGTCGAAAGATGTATACTAAATTTCAGCTTCAAAGGCATCGCCTTAAAGTTGCAAATAAGAGGCGCAGGCTTTTCAAGAGGCGTTCGAAAATTCTGCGTGTCTTCGTTAAACAGTCACTGTCTCGAAACATCTACGCCACTTCTCGCTCTTTGAATTGCTCTCCGGAGACGTTACTTTGTGCCATCTCTTTCGACGGCATGTTCTCCTGTTACAAAGCACAATTCTGTGCATTCTGAAAATTGTTCGCCAGATTTTGGCCAATATATCAGGAGAACATGAAGTGGAAAGAGGTATACTAAATTTCAGCTTCAAAGGCATCGCCTTAAAGTTGCAAATAAGAGGCGCAGGCCTTTCAAGAGGCGTTCGAAAATTCTGCTCCTCTTCGTTAAACAGTCAGTGTCTCGAAACACCTGCGCCACTTCTCGCTCTTTGATTTGCTCTCCGGAGACGTTACTTTGTGCCATCTCTTTCGACGGCATGTTCTCCTGTTATAAATCCCAATTTTGTGCATTCTGAAAATTGTTCGCCAGATTTTGGCCAATATATCAGGAGAACATGAAGTCGAAAGATGTATACTAAATTTTAGCTTCAAAGGCATCGCCTTAAAGTTGCAAATAAGAGGCGCACGCCTTTCAAGAGGCGTTCGAAAATTCTGCGTCTCTTCGTTAAACAGTCACTGTCTCGAAACATCTGCGCCACTTCTCGCTCTTTAATTTGCTCTCCGGAGACGTTACTTTGTGCCATCTCTTTCGACAGCATGTTCTCCTGTTATAAATCCAAATTTTGTGCATTCTGAAAATTGTTCGCCAGATTTTGGCCAATATATCAGGCTAACATGAAGTGGAAAGATGTATACTAAATTTCAGCTTCAAAGACATCGCCTTAAAGTTGCAAATAAGAGGCGTAGGCCTTTCAAGAGACGTTCGAAAATTCTGCGTGTCTTCGTTTAACAGTCACTGTCTCGAAACATCTGCGCCACTTCTCGCTCTTTGATTTGCTCTCCGGAGACGTTACTTTGTGCCATCTCTTTCGACGGCATGTTCTCGTGTTATAAAGCCCAATTTTGTGCATTCTGAAAATTTTCGCCAGATTTTGGCCAATATATCAGGAGAACATGAAGTGGAAAGAGGTATACTAAATTTCAGCTTCAACGGCATCGCCTTAAAGTTGCAAATAAGAGGCGCAGGCCTTTCAAGAGGCGTTCGAAAATTCTGCGTCTCTGCGTGAAACAGTCACTGTCTCGAAACACCTGCGCCACTTCTCGCTCTTTCGTTTGCTCTCCGGGGACGTTACTTTGTTCCATCTCTTTCGACCGCATGTTCGCCTGTTACATAGCCCAATTTTGTGGATTCTCGAAATTTGCGCCAGATTTTGGCCAATATATCAGGAGAAAATGAAGTGGAAAGAGGTATACTAAATTTCAGTTTCAAAAGCATCGCCTTAAAGTTGCATATAAGAGGCACAGGCCTTTCAAGAGGCGTTCGAAAATTCTGCGTCTCTTCGTTAAACAGTCACTCTCTCGAAACACCTGCGCCACTTCTCGCTCTTTGATTTGCTCTCCGGAGACGTTACTTTGTGCCATCTCTTTCGACGGCATGTTCTCCAGTTATAAATCCCAATTTTGTGCATTCTGAAAATTGTTCGCCAGATTTTGGCCAATATATCAGGAGAACATGAAGTCGAAAGATGTATACTAAATTTCAGCTTCAAAGGCATCGCCTTAAAGTTGCAAATAAGAGGCGCAGGCCTTTCAAGAGGCGTTCAAAAATTCTGCGTCTCTTCGTGAAAGAGTCACTGTCTCGAAACACCTGCGCCACTTCTCGCTCTTTGATTTGCTCTCCGGAGACGTTACTTTGTGCCATCTCTTTCGACGGCATGTTCTCCAGTTATAAATCCCAATTTTGTGCATTCTGAAAATTGTTCGCCAGATTTTGGCCAATATATCAGGAGAACATGAAGTCGAAAGATGTATACTAAATTTCAGCTTCAAAGGCATCGCCTTAAAGTTGCAAATAAGAGGCGCAGGCCTTTCAAGAGGCGTTCGAAAATTCTGCGTCTCTTCGTGAAAGAGTCACTGTCTCGAAACACCTGCGCCACTTCTCGCTCTTTGATTTGCTCTCCGGAGACGTTACTTTGTTCCTTCTCTTTCGACGGCATGTTCTCCTGTTACAAAGCCCAATTTTGTGTGTTCTCGAAATTTTTGCCAGATTTTGGCCAATATATCAGGAGAACATGAAGTGGAAAGAGGTATACTAAATTTCAGCTTCAAAGGCATCGCCTTAAAGTTGCAAATAAGAGGGGCAGGCCTAGCAAGAGGCGTTCGAAAATTCTGCGTCTCTTCGTGAAAGAGTCACTGTCTCGAAACACCTGCGCCACTTCTCGCTCTTTGATTTGCTCTCCGGAGACGTTACTTTGTGCCATCTCTTTCGACGGCATGTTCTCCAGTTATAAATCCCAATTTTGTGCATTCTGAAAATTGTTCGCCAGATTTTGGCCAATATATCAGGAGAACATGAAGTCGAAAGATGTATACTAAATTTCAGCTTCAAAGGCATCGCCTTAAAGTTGCAAATAAGAGGCGCAGGCGTTTCAAGAGGCGTTCAAAAATTCTGCGTCTCTTCGTTAAACAGTCACTGTCTCGAAACATCTGCGCCACTTCTCGCTCTTTGATTTGCTCTCCGGAGACGTTACTTTGTGCCATCTCTTTCGACAGCATGTTCTCCTGTTATAAATCCAAATTTTGTGCATTCTGAAAATTGTTCGCCAGATTTTGGCCAATATATCAGGCTAACATGAAGTGGAAAGATGTATACTAAATTTCAGCTTCAAACACATCGCCTTAAAGTTGCAAATAAGAGGCGTAGGCCTTTCAAGAGGCGTTCGAAAATTCTGCGTGTCTTCGTTTAACAGTCACTGTCTCGAAACATCTGCGCCACTTCTCGCTCTTTGATTTGCTCTCCGGAGACGTTACTTTGTGCCATCTCTTTCGACGGCATGTTCTCGTGTTATAAAGCCCAATTTTGTGCATTCTGAAAATTTTCGCCAGATTTTGGCCAATATATCAGGAGAACATGAAGTGGAAAGAGGTATACTAAATTTCAGCTTCAACGGCATCGCCTTAAAGTTGCAAATAAGAGGCGCAGGCCTTTCAAGAGGCGTTCGAAAATTCTGCGTCTCTGCGTGAAACAGTCACTGTCTCGAAACACCTGCGCCACTTCTCGCTCTTTCGTTTGCTCTCCGGGGACGTTACTTTGTTCCATCTCTTTCGACCGCATGTTCGCCTGTTACATAGCCCAATTTTGTGGATTCTCGAAATTTGCGCCAGATTTTGGCCAATATATCAGGAGAAAATGAAGTCGAAAGATGTATACTAAATTTCAGCTTCAAAGGCATCGCCTTAAAGTTGCAAATAAGAGGCGCAGGCCTTTCAAGAGGCGTTCGAAAATTCTGCGTCTCTTCGTGAAAGAGTCACTGTCTCGAAACACCTGCGCCACTTCTCGCTCTTTGATTTGCTCTCCGGAGACGTTACTTTGTTCCTTCTCTTTCGACGGCATGTTCTCCTGTTACAAAGCCCAATTTTGTGTGTTCTCGAAATTTTCGCCAGATTTTGGCCAATATATCAGGAGAACATGAAGTGGAAAGAGGTATACTAAATTTCAGCTTCAAAGGCATCGCCTTAAAGTTGCAAATAAGAGGGGTAGGCCTAGCAAGAGGCGTTCGAAAATTTTGCGTCTCTTCGTGAAAGAGTCACTGTCTCGAAACACCTGCGCCACTTCTCGCTCTTTGATTTGCTCTCCGGAGACGTTACTTTGTGCCATCTCTTTCGACGGCATGTTCTCCAGTTATAAATCCCAATTTTGTGCATTCTGAAAATTGTTCGCCAGATTTTGGCCAATATATCAGGAGAACATGAAGTGGAAAGAGGTATACTAAATTTCAGCTTCAAAGGCATCGCCTTAAAGTTGCAAATAAGAGGGGCTGGCCTTTCAAGAGGCGTTCGAAAATTCTGCGTCTCTTCGTGAAAGAGTCACTGTCTCGAAACACCTGCGCCACTTCTCGCTCTTTGATTTGCTCTCCGGAGACGTTACTTTGTGCCATCTCTTTCGACGGCATGTTCTCCAGTTATAAATCCCAATTTTGTGCATTCTGAAAATTGTTCGCCAGATTTTGGCCAATATATCAGGAGAACATGAAGTCGAAAGAGGTATACTAAATTTCAGCATCAAAGGCATCGCCTTAAAGTTGCAAATAAGAGGGGCAGGCCTTTCAAGAGGTGTTCGAAAATTCTGCGTCTCTTCGTGAAAGAGTCACTGTCTCGAAACACCTGCGCCACTTCTCGCTCTTTGATTTGCTCTCCGGAGACGTTACTTTGTGCCATCTCTTTCGACGGCATGTTCTCCAGTTATAAATCCCAATTTTGTGCATTCTGAAAATTGTTCGCCAGATTTTGGCCAATATATCAGGAGAACATGAAGTCGAAAGATGTATACTAAATTTCAGCTTCAAAGTCATCGCCTTAAAGTTGCAAATAAGAGGCGCAGGCGTTTCAAGAGGCGTTCAAAAATTCTGCGTCTCTTCGTTAAACAGTCACTGTCTCGAAACATCTGCGCCACTTCTCGCTCTTTGATTTGCTCTCCGGAGACGTTACTTTGTGCCATCTCTTTCGACGGCATGTTCTCCTGTTACAAAGCCCAATTTTGTGTGTTCTCGAAATTTTCGCCAGATTTTGGCCAATATATCAGGAGAACATGAAGTGGAAAGAGGTATACTAAATTTCAGCTTCAAAGGCATCGCCTTAAAGTTGCAAATAAGAGGGGCTGGCCTTTCAAGAGGCGTTCGAAAATTCTGCGTCTCTTCGTGAAAGAGTCACTGTCTCGAAACACCTGCGCCACTTCTCGCTCTTTGATTTGCTCTCCGGAGACGTTACTTTGTGCCATCTCTTTCGACGGCATGTTCTCCAGTTATAAATCCCAATTTTGTGCATTCTGAAAATTGTTCGCCAGATTTTGGCCAATATATCAGGAGAACATGAAGTCGAAAGAGGTATACTAAATTTCAGCTTCAAAGGCATCGCCTTAAAGTTGCAAATAAGAGGCGCAGGCCTTTCAAGAGGCGTTCGAAAATTCTGCGTCTCTTCGTTAAACAGTCACTGCCTCGAAACACCTGCGCCACTTCTCGCTCTTTGATTTGCTCTCCGGAGACGTTACTTTGTTCCTTCTCTTTCGACGGCATGTTCGCCTGTTACATAGCCCAATTTTGTGTTTTCTCGAAATTTGCGCCAGATTTTGGCCAATATATCAGGAGAAAATGAAGTGGAAATAGGTATACTAAATTTCAGCTTCAAAGGCATCGCCTTAAAGTTGCAAATAAGAGGCGCAGGCCTTTCAAGAGGCGTTCGAAAATTCTGCGTCTCTGCGTGAAACAGTCACTGTCTCGAAACACCTGCGTCACTTCTCGCTCTTTCATTTGCTCTCCGGGGACGTTACTTTGTTCCATCTCTTTCGACGGCATGTTCGCCTGTTACATAGCCCAATTTTGTGTATTCTCGAAATTTGGGCCAGATTTTGGCCAATATATCAGGAGAAAATGAAGTTTAAAGAGGTATACTAAATTTCAGCTTCAAAAGCATCGCCTTAAAGTTGCAAATAAGAGGCGCAGGCCTTTCAAGAGGCGTTCGAAAATTCTGCGTCTCTTCGTTAAACAGTCACTGTCTCGAAACATCTGCGCCACTTCTCGCTCTTTGATTTGCTCTCCGGAGACGTTACTTTGTGCCATCTCTTTCGACGGCATGTTCTCCTGTTATAAATCCCAATTTTGTGCATTCTGAAAATTGTTCGCCAGATTTTGGCCAATATATCAGGAGAACGTGAAGTGGAAAGAGGTATACTAAATTTCAGCTTCAAAGGCATCGCCTTAAAGTTGCAAATAAGAGGGGCAGGCCTTTCAAGAGGCGTTCGAAAATTCTGCGTCTCTTCGTGAAACAGTCACTGTCTCGAAACACCTGCGCCACTTCTCGCTCTTTGATTTGCTCTCCGGAGACGTTACTTTGTGCCACCTCTTTCGAAGGCATGTTCTCCTGTTATAAATCCCAATTTTGTGCATTCTGAAAATTGTTCGCCAGATTTTGGCCAATATATCAGGCTAACATGAAGTGGAAAGATGTATACTAAATTTCAGCTTCAAAGACATCGCCTTAAAGTTGCAAATAAGAGGCGTAGGCCTTTCAAGAGGCGTTCGAAAATTCTGCGTATCTTCGTTAAACAGTCACTGTCTCGAAACATCTGCGCCACTTCTCGCTCTTTGATTTGCTCTCCGGAGACGTTACTTTGTGCCATCTCTTTCGACGGCATGTTCGCCTGTTACATAGCACAATTTTGTGGATTCTCGAAATTTGCGCCAGATTTTGGCCAATATATCAGGAGAAAATGAAGTGGAAAGAGGTATACTAAATTTCAGTTTCAAAAGCATCGCCTTAAAGTTGCAAATAAGAGGCGCAGGCCTTTCAAGAGGCGTTCGAAAATTCTGCGTCTCTTCGTTAAACAGTCACTCTCTCGAAACACCTGCGCCACTTCTCGCTCTTTGATTTGCTCTCCGGAGACGTTACTTTGTGCCATCTCTTTCGACGGCATGTTCTCCAGTTATAAATCCCAATTTTGTGCATTCTGAAAATTGTTCGCCAGATTTTGGCCAATATATCAGGAGAACATGAAGTCGAAAGATGTATACTAAATTTCAGCTTCAAAGGCATCGCCTTAAAGTTGCAAATAAGAGGCGCAGGCCTTTCAAGAGGCGTTCGAAAATTCTGCGTCTCTTCGTGAAAGAGTCACTGTCTCGAAACACCTGCGCCACTTCTCGCTCTTTGATTTGCTCTCCGGAGACGTTACTTTGTTCCTTCTCTTTCGACGGCATGTTCTCCTGTTACAAAGCCCAATTTTGTGTGTTCTCGAAATTTTCGCCAGATTTTGGCCAATATATCAGGAGAACATGAAGTGGAAAGAGGTATACTAAATTTCAGCTTCAAAGGCATCGCCTTAAAGTTGCAAATAAGAGGGGCAGGCCTAGCAAGAGGCGTTCGAAAATTCTGCGTCTCTTCGTGAAAGAGTCACTGTCTCGAAACACCTGCGCCACTTCTCGCTCTTTGATTTGCTCTCCGGAGACGTTACTTTGTGCCATCTCTTTCGACGGCATGTTCTCCAGTTATAAATCCCAATTTTGTGCATTCTGAAAATTGTTCGCCAGATTTTGGCCAATATATCAGGAGAACATGAAGTCGAAAGATGTATACTAAATTTCAGCTTCAAAGGCATCGCCTTAAAGTTGCAAATAAGAGGCGCAGGCGTTTCAAGAGGCGTTCAAAAATTCTGCGTCTCTTCGTTAAACAGTCACTGTCTCGAAACATCTGCGCCACTTCTCGCTCTTTGATTTGCTCTCCGGAGACGTTACTTTGTGCCATCTCTTTCGACGGCATGTTCTCCTGTTACAAAGCCCAATTTTGTGTGTTCTCGAAATTTTCGCCAGATTTTGGCCAATATATCAGGAGAACATGAAGTGGAAAGAGGTATACTAAATTTCAGCTTCAAAGGCATCGCCTTAAAGTTGCAAATAAGAGGGGCTGGCCTTTCAAGAGGCGTTCGAAAATTCTGCGTCTCTTCGTGAAAGAGTCACTGTCTCGATACACCTGCGCCACTTCCCGCTCTTTGATTTGCTCTCCGGAGACGTTACTTTGTGCCATCTCTTTCGACGGCATGTTCTCCAGTTATAAATCCCAATTTTGTGCATTCTGAAAATTGTTCGCCAGATTTTGGCCAATATATCAGGAGAACATGAAGTCGAAAGAGGTATACTAAATTTCAGCTTCAAAGGCATCGCCTTAAAGTTGCAAATAAGAGGGGCAGGCCTTTCAAGAGGTGTTCGAAAATTCTGCGTCTCTTCGTGAAAGAGTCACTGTCTCGAAACACCTGCGCCACTTCTCGCTCTTTGATTTGCTCTCCGGAGACGTTACTTTGTGCCATCTCTTTCGACGGCATGTTCTCCAGTTATAAATCCCAATTTTGTGCATTCTGAAAATTGTTCGCCAGATTTTGGCCAATATATCAGGAGAACATGAAGTCGAAAGATGTATACTAAATTTCAGCTTCAAAGGCATCGCCTTAAAGTTGCAAATAAGAGGCGCAGGCGTTTCAAGAGGCGTTCAAAAATTCTGCGTCTCTTCGTTAAACAGTCACTGTCTCGAAACATCTGCGCCACTTCTCGCTCTTTGATTTGCTCTCCGGAGACGTTACTTTGTGCCATCTCTTTCGACGGCATGTTCTCCTGTTACAAAGCCCAATTTTGTGTGTTCTCGAAATTTTCGCCAGATTTTGGCCAATATATCAGGAGAACATGAAGTGGAAAGAGGTATACTAAATTTCAGCTTCAAAGGCATCGCCTTAAAGTTGCAAATAAGAGGCGCAGGCCTTTCAAGAGGCGTTCGAAAATTCTGCGTCTCTGCGTGAAACAGTCACTGTCTCGAAACACCTGCGCCACTTCTCGCTCTTTCATTTGCTCTCCGGGAACGTTACTTTGTTCCATCTCTTTCGACCGCATGTTCGCCTGTTACATAGCACAATTTTGTGGATTCTCGAAATTTGCGCCAGATTTTGGCCAATATATCAGGAGAAAATGAAGTGGAAAGAGGTATACTAAATTTCAGTTTCAAAAGCATCGCCTTAAAGTTGCAAATAAGAGGCGCAGGCCTTTCAAGAGGCGTTCGAAAATTCTGCGTCTCTTCGTTAAACAGTCACTCTCTCGAAACACCTGCGCCACTTCTCGCTCTTTGATTTGCTCTCCGGAGACGTTACTTTGTGCCATCTCTTTCGACGGCATGTTCTCCAGTTATAAATCCCAATTTTGTGCATTCTGAAAATTGTTCGCCAGATTTTGGCCAATATATCAGGAGAACATGAAGTCGAAAGATGTATACTAAATTTCAGCTTCAAAGGCATCGCCTTAAAGTTGCAAATAAGAGGGGCAGGCCTTTCAAGAGGCGTTCGAAAATTCTGCGTCCCTTCGTGAAAGAGTCACTGTCTCGAAACACCTGCGCCACTTCTCGCTCTTTGATTTGCTCTCCGGAGACGTTACTTTGTTCCATCTCTTTCGACGGCATGTTCGCCTGTTACATAGCCCAATTTTGTGTATTCTCGAAATTTGCGCCAGATTTTGGCCAATATATCAGGAGAAAATGAAGTGGAAATAGGTATACTAAATTTCAGCTTCAAAAGCATCGCCTTAAAGTTGCAAATAAGAGGCGCAGGCCTTTCAAGAGGCGTTCGAAAATTCTGCGTCTCTGCGTGAAACAGTCACTGTCTCGAAACACCTGCGCCACTTCTCGCTCTTTGATTTGCTCTCCGGAGACGTTACTTTGTTCCTTCTCTTTCGCCGGCATGTTCTCCTGTTACAAAGCCCAATTTTGTGTGTTCTCGAAATTTTCGCCAGATTTTGGCCAATATATCAGGAGAACATGAAGTGGAAAGAGGTATACTAAATTTCAGCTTCAAAGGCATCGCCTTAAAGTTGCAAATAAGAGGGGCAGGCCTTTCAAGATGCGTTCGAAAATTCTGCGTCTCTTCGTGAAAGAGTCACTGTCTCGAAACACCTGCGCCACTTCTCGCTCTTTGATTTGCTCTCCGGAGACGTTACTTTGTGCCATCTCTTTCGACGGCATGTTCTCCAGTTATAAATCCCAATTTTGTGCATTCTGAAAATTGTTCGCCAGATTTTGGCCAATATATCAGGAGAACATGAAGTCGAAAGATGTATACTAAATTTCAGCTTCAAAGGCATCGCCTTAAAGTTGCAAATAAGAGGGGCAGGCCTTTCAAGAGGCGTTCGAAAATTCTGCGTCTCTTCGTGAAAGAGTCAC
>NW_027487717.1:0-13539 GCF_050908995.1 Andrena cerasifolii | reverse complement strand
TTGGTTCGTTGGTTCGTTGGTTCGTTGGTTCGTTGGTTCGTTGGTTCGTTGGTTCGTTGGTTCGTTGGTTCGTTGGTTCGTTGGTTCGTTGGTTCGTTGGTTCGTTGGTTCGCTGGTTCGTTGGTTCGTTTTATCTTTGTTTCTTTGTTTCTCTGTCTCTTTGTTCGATTGTTCGTTTGTTCGTTTGATCGTTTGTTCGTTTGTTCGTTTGTTCATTTGTTCGTTTGTTCGTTTGTTCGTTTGTTCGTTTGTTCGTTTGTTCGTTTGTTCCTTTGTTCGTTTGTTCGATTGTTCGTTTGTTCGTTTGTTCTTTTATTCGTTTGTTCGTTTGTTCGTTTGTTCGTTTGTTCGTTTGTTCGTTTGTTCGTTTGTTCGTTTGTTCGTTTGTTCGTTTGTTCTTTTGTTCGTTTGTTCGTTTTGTCGTTTTTTCGTTTGTTCGTTGGTTCGTTGGTTCGTTGGTTCGCTGGTTCGTTGGTTCGTTTTTTCTTTGTTTCTTAGTTTCTTTGTTTCTTAGTTTCTTTGTTTCTTTGTCTCTTTGTTCGAGTTGTTCGTTCGTTTGTTCGTTTGTTCGTTTGTTCGTTTGTTCGTTTGTTCGTTTGTTCGTTTGTTCGTTTGTTCGTTTGTTCGTTTGTTCGTTTGTTCGTTTGATCGTTTGTTCGTTTGTTCGTTTATTCGTTCGTTCGTTTGTTCGTTTGTTCGTTTGTTCGTTTGTTCGTTGGTTCGTTGGTTCGTTGGTTCGTTGGTTCGTTGGTTCGTTGGTTCGTTGGTTCGTTGGTTCGTTGGTTCGTTTGTTCGTTGGTTCGTTGGTTCGATTTATCTTTGTTTCTTTGTTTCTTTGTCTCTTTGTTCGATTGTTCGTTTGTTCGTTTGATCGTTTGTTCGTTTGTTCGTTTATTCGTTCGTTCGTTTGTTCGTTTGTTCGTTTGTTCGTTTGTCGTTAGTTCTTTGGTTCGTTGGTTCGTTGGTTCGTTGGTTCGTTGGTTCGTTGGTACGTTTGTTTCTTTGTATCTTTGTTTCTTTGTCTCTTTGATCGTTTGTTCGTTTGTTCGTTGGTTCGTTGGTTCGTTGGTTCGTTGGTTCGTTGGTTCGTTGGTTCGTTGGTTCGTTGGTTCGTTGGTTCGTTGGTTCGTTGGTTCGTTGGTTCGTTGGTTCGTTGGTTCGTTGGTTCGTTGGTTCGTTGGTTCGTTGGTTCGTTGGTTCGTTGGTTCGTTGGTTCGTTGGTTCGTTGGTTCGTTGGTTCGTTGGCTCGTTGGTTCGTTTGTTTCTTTGTTTCCTTGTTTCTTTGTCTCTTTGTTCGATTGTTCGTTTGTTCGTTTGTTCGTTGGTTCGTTGGTTCGTTGGTTCGTTGGTTCGTTGGTTCGTTGGTTCGTTGGTTCGTTGGTTCGTTGGTTCGTTTGTTCGTTGGTTCGTTGGTTCGATTTATCTTTGTTTCTTTGTTTCTTTGTCTCTTTGTTCGATTGTTCGTTTGTTCGTTTGATCGTTTGTTCGTTTGTTCGTTTATTCGTTCGTTCGTTTGTTCGTTTGTTCGTTTGTTCGTTTGTCGTTAGTTCTTTGGTTCGTTGGTTCGTTGGTTCGTTGGTTCGTTGGTTCGTTGGTACGTTTGTTTCTTTGTATCTTTGTTTCTTTGTCTCTTTGATCGTTTGTTCGTTTGTTCGTTGGTTCGTTGGTTCGTTGGTTCGTTGGTTCGTTGGTTCGTTGGTTCGTTGGTTCGTTGGTTCGTTGGTTCGTTGGTTCGTTGGTTCGTTGTTTCGTTGGTTCGTTGGTTCGTTGGTTCGTTTGTTCGTTTGTTCGATTGTTCGTTTGTTCGTTTGTTCGTTTGTTCGTTTGTTCGTTTATTCGTTTGTTCGTTTGTTCGTTGGTTCGTTGGTTCGTTGGTTCGTTGGTTCGTTGGTTCGTTGGTTCGTTGGTTCGTTGGTTCGTTGGTTCGTTGGTTCGTTGGTTCGTTGGTTCGTTGGTTCGTTGGCTCGTTGGTTCGTTTGTTTCTTTGTTTCCTTGTTTCTTTGTCTCTTTGTTCGATTGTTCGTTTGTTCGTTTGTTCGTTTGTTCGCTTGTTCGTTTGTTCGTGAGTTCGTTGGTTCGTTGGTTCGTTGGTTCGTTGGTTCGTTGGTTCGTTGGTTCGTTGGTTCGTTGGTTCGTTGGTTCGTTTTTTTCTTTGTTTCTTTGTTTCTTTGTTTCTTTGTCTCTTTGTTCGATTGTTCGTTTGTTCGATTGTTCGTTTGTTCGTTTGTTCGTTTGTTCGTTTGTTCGTTTGTTCGTTTGTTCGTTTGTTCGTTTGTTCGTTTGTTCGTTTGTTCGATTGTTCGTTTGTTCGTTTGTTCTTTTATTCGTTTGTTCGTTTGTTCGTTTGTTCGTTTGTTCGTTTGTTCGTTTGTTCGTTTGTTCGTTTGTTCGTTTTGTCGTTTTTTCGTTTGATCGTTGGTTCGTTGGTTCGTTTGTTCGTTTGTTCGATTTTTCGTTTGTTCGTTTGTTCGTTTGTTCGTTTGTTCGTTTGTTCGTTTATTCGTTTGTTCGTTTGTTCGTTGGTTCGTTGGTTCGTTGGTTCGTTGGTTCGTTGGTTCGTTGGTTCGTTGGTTCGTTTTTTTCTTTGTTTCTTTGTTTCTTTGTCTCTTTGTTCGATTGTTCGTTTGTTCGTTTGTTCGTTTGTTCGTTTGTTCGTTTGTTCGTTTGTTCGTGAGTTCGTTGGTTTGTTGGTTCGTTGGTTCGTTGGTTCGTTGGTTCGTTGGTTCGTTGGTTCGTTGGTTCGTTGGTTCGTTGGTTCGTTGGTTCGTTGGTTCGTTGGTTCGTTGGTTCGTTGGTTCGTTGGTTCGTTGGTTCGTTGGTTCGTTTGTTTCTTTGTATCTTTGTTTCTTTGTCTCTTTGATCGTTTGTTCGTTTGTCTCTTTGATCGTTTGTTCGTTTGTTCGTTGGTTCGTTGGTTCGTTGTTTCGTTGGTTCGTTGGTTCGTTGGTTCGTTGGTTCGTTGGTTCGTTGGTTCGTTGGTTCGTTGGTTCGTTGGTTCGTTGGTTCGTTGGTTCGTTGGTTCGTTGGTTCGTTGGTTCGTTGGTTCGTTGGTTCGTTGGTTCGTTGGTTCGCTGGTTCGTTGGTTCGTTTTATCTTTGGTTTCTTTGTTTCTTTGTTTCTTTGTCTCTTTGTTCGATTGTTCGTTCGTTCGTTTGTTCGTTTGTTCGTTTGTTCGTTTGTTCGTTTGTTCGTTTGTTCGTTTGTTCGTTTGATCGTTTGTTCGTATGTTCGTTTATTCGCTCGTTCGTTTGTTCGTTTGTTCGTTTGTTCGTTGGTTCGTTGGTTCGTTGGTTCGTTGGTTCGTTGTTTCGTTGGTTCGTTGGTTCGTTGGTTCGTTGGTTCGTTTGTTCGATTGTTCGTTTGTTCGTTTGTTCGTTTATTCGTTTGTTCGTTTATTCGTTTGTTCGTTTGTTCGTTGGTTCGTTGGTTCGTTGGTTCGTTGGTTCGTTGGTTCGTTGGTTCGTTGGTTCGTTGGTTCGTTGGTTCGTTGGTTCGTTTTTTTCTTTGTTTCTTTGTTTCTTTGTTTCTTTGTTCGATTGTTCGTTTGTTCGTTTGTTCGTTTGTTCGTTTGTTCGTTTGTTCGTTTGTTCGTTTGTTCGTTTGTTCGTTTGTTCGTTTGTTCGTTTGTTCGTTTGTTCGTTTGTTCGTTTGTTCGTTTGTTCGTTTGTTCGATTGTTCGTTTGTTCGTTTGTTCTTTTATTCGTTTGTTCGTTTGTTCGTTTGTTCGTTTGTTCGTTTGTTCGTTTGTTCGTTTGTTCGTTTTGTCGTTTTTTCGTTTGTTCGTTGGTTCGTTGGTTCTTTGTTTCGTTGGTTCGTTGGTTCGTTGGTTCGTTGGTTCGTTGGTTCGTTGGTTCGTTGGTTCGTTGGTTCGTTGGTTCGCTGGTTCGTTGGTTCGTTTTATCTTTGTTTCTTTGTTTCTTTGTCTCTTTGTTCGATTGTTCGTTTGTTCGTTTGTTCGTTTTGTCGTTTTTTCGTTTGTTCGTTGGTTCGTTGGTTCGTTGTTTCGTTGGTTCGTTGGTTCGTTGGTTCGTTGGTTCGTTGGTTGGTTGGTTCGTTGGTTCGTTGGTTCGTTGGTTCGTTGTTCGTTGGTTCGTTGGTTCGTTGGTTCGTTGGTTCGTTGGTTCGTTGGTTCGTTGGTTCGTTGGTTCGCTGGTTCGTTGGTTCGTTTTTTTCTTTGTTTCTTTGTTTCTTTGTCTCTTTGTTCGATTGTTCGTTTGTTCGTTTGTTCGTTTGTTCGTTTGTTCGTTTGTTCGTTTGTTCGTTTGTTCGTTTGTTCGTTTGTTCGTTTGTTCGTTTGTTCGTTTGTTCGTTTTTTCGTTTGTTCGATTGTTCGTTTGTTCGTTTGTTCTTTTATTCGTTTGTTCGTTTGTTCGTTTGTTCGTTTGTTCGTTTGTTCGTTTGTTCGTTTGTTCGTTTGTTCGTTTGTTCGTTTGTTCTTTTGTTCGTTTGTTCGTTTTGTCGTTTTTTCGTTTGTTCGTTGGTTCGTTGGTTCGTTGGTTCGCTGGTTCGTTGGTTCGTTTTTTCTTTGTTTTTTAGTTTCTTTGTTTCTTAGTTTCTTTGTTTCTTTGTCTCTTTGTTCGATTGTTCGTTCGTTCGTTTGTTCGTTTGTTCGTTTGTTCGTTTGTTCGTTTGTTCGTTTGTTCGTTTGTTCGTTTGTTCGTTTGATCGTTTGTTCGTTTGTTCGTTTATTCGTTCGTTCGTTTGTTCGTTTGTTCGTTTGTTCGTTTGTTCGTTGGTTCGTTGGTTCGTTGGTTCGTTGGTTCGTTGGTTCGTTGGTTCGTTTGTTCGTTGGTTCGTTGGTTCGATTTATCTTTGTTTCTTTGTTTCTTTGTCTCTTTGTTCGATTGTTCGTTTGTTCGTTTGATCGTTTGTTCGTTTGTTCGTTTATTCGTTCGTTCGTTTGTTCGTTTGTTCGTTTGTTCGTTTGTTCGTTTGTTCGTTTATTCGCTGGTTCGTTGGTTCGTTTTTTCTTTGTTTCTTAGTTTCTTTGTTTCTTAGTTTCTTTGTTTCTTTGTTTCTTTGTCTCTTTGTTCGATTGTTCGTTCGTTCGTTTGTTCGTTTGTTTGCTGGTTCGTTGGTTCGTTTTTTCTTTGTTTCTTAGTTTCTTTGTTTCTTAGTTTCTTTGTTTCTTTGTCTCTTTGTTCGATTGTTCGTTCGTTCGTTTGTTCGTTTGTTCGTTTGTTCGTTTGTTCGTTTGTTCGTTTGTTCGTTTGTTCGTTTGTTCGTTTGTTCGTTTGTTCGTTTGTTCGTTTGTTCGTTTGTTCGTTTGTTCGTTTGTTCGTTTGATCGTTTGTTCGTTTGTTCGTTTATTCGTTCGTTCGTTTGTTCGTTTGTTCGTTTGTTCGTTTGTTCGTTGGTTCGTTGGTTCGTTGGTTCGTTGGTTCGTTGGTTCGTTGGTTCGTTGGTTCGTTGGTTCGTTTGTTCGTTGGTTCGTTGGTTCGATTTATCTTTGTTTCTTTGTTTCTTTGTCTCTTTGTTCGATTGTTCGTTTGTTCGTTTGATCGTTTGTTCGTTTGTTCGTTTATTCGTTCGTTCGTTTGTTCGTTTGTTCGTTTGTTCGTTTGTTCGTTTGTTCGTTTATTCGCTGGTTCGTTGGTTCGTTTTTTCTTTGTTTCTTAGTTTCTTTGTTTCTTAGTTTCTTTGTTTCTTTGTTTCTTTGTCTCTTTGTTCGATTGTTCGTTCGTTCGTTTGTTCGTTTGTTTGCTGGTTCGTTGGTTCGTTTTTTCTTTGTTTCTTAGTTTCTTTGTTTCTTAGTTTCTTTGTTTCTTTGTCTCTTTGTTCGATTGTTCGTTCGTTCGTTTGTTCGTTTGTTCGTTAGTTCGTTGGTTCGTTGGTTCGTTGGTTCGTTGGTTCGTTGGTTCGTTTGTTCGTTTGTTCGTTTGTTCGTTTGTTCGTTTGTTCGTTTGTTCGTTTGTTCGTTTGTTCGTTTGTTCGTTTGTTCGTTTGTTCGTTTGTTCGATTGTTCGTTTGTTCGTTTGTTCTTTTATTCGTTTGTTCGTTTGTTCGTTTGTTCGTTTGTTCGTTTGTTCGTTTGTTCGTTTGTTCGTTTGTTCGTTTGTTCTTTTGTTCGTTTGTTCGTTTTGTCGTTTTTTCGTTTGTTCGTTGGTTCGTTGGTTCGTTGGTTCGCTGGTTCGTTGGTTCGTTTTTTCTTTGTTTTTTAGTTTCTTTGTTTCTTAGTTTCTTTGTTTCTTTGTCTCTTTGTTCGATTGTTCGTTCGTTCGTTTGTTCGTTTGTTCGTTTGTTCGTTTGTTCGTTTGTTCGTTTGTTCGTTTGTTCGTTTGTTCGTTTGATCGTTTGTTCGTTTGTTCGTTTATTCGTTCGTTCGTTTGTTCGTTTGTTCGTTTGTTCGTTTGTTCGTTGGTTCGTTGGTTCGTTGGTTCGTTGGTTCGTTGGTTCGTTGGTTCGTTGGTTCGTTGGTTCGTTGGTTCGTTTGTTCGTTGGTTCGTTGGTTCGATTTATCATTGTTTCTTTGTTTCTTTGTCTCTTTGTTCGATTGTTCGTTTGTTCGTTTGATCGTTTGTTCGTTTGTTCGTTTATTCGTTCGTTCGTTTGTTCGTTTGTTCGTTTGTTCGTTTGTTCGTTTGTTCGTTTGTTCGTTTATTCGCTGGTTCGTTGGTTCGTTTTTTCTTTGTTTCTTAGTTTCTTTGTTTCTTAGTTTCTTTGTTTCTTTCTTTCTTTGTCTCTTTGTTCGATTGTTCGTTCGTTCGTTTGTTCGTTTGTTCGTTAGTTCGTTGGTTCGTTGGTTCGTTGGTTCGTTGGTTCGTTGGTTCGTTGGTTCGTTGATTCGTTTATTCGTTCGTTCGTTTGTTCGTTTGTTCGTTTGTTCGTTTGTTCGTTTGTTTGCTGGTTCGTTGGTTCGTTTTTTCTTTGTTTCTTAGTTTCTTTGTTTCTTAGTTTCTTTGTTTCTTTGTCTCTTTGTTCGATTGTTCGTTCGTTCGTTTGTTCGTTTGTTCGTTAGTTCGTTGGTTCGTTGGTTCGTTGGTTCGTTGGTTCGTTGGTTCGTTTGTTCGTTTGTTCGTTAGTTCGTTGGTTCGTTGGTTCGTTGGTTCGTTGGTTCGTTGGTTCGTTTGTTTCTTTGTATCTTTGTTTCTTTGTCTCTTTGATCGTTTGTTCGTTTGTTCGTTGGTTCGTTGGTTCGTTGGTTCGTTGGTTCGTTGGTTCGTTGGTTCGTTGGTTCGTTGGTTCGTTGGTTCGTTGGTTCGTTGTTTCGTTGGTTCGTTGGTTCGTTGGTTCGTTTGTTCGTTTGTTCGATTGTTCGTTTGTTCGTTTGTTCGTTTGTTCGTTTGTTCGTTTATTCGTTTGTTCGTTTGTTCGTTGGTTCGTTGGTTCGTTGGTTCGTTGGTTCGTTGGTTCGTTGGTTCGTTGGTTCGTTGGTTCGTTGGTTCGTTGGTTCGTTGGTTCGTTGGTTCGTTGGCTCGTTGGTTCGTTTGTTTCTTTGTTTCCTTGTTTCTTTGCCTCTTTGTTCGATTGTTCGTTTGTTCGTTTGTTCGTTTGTTCGCTTGTTCGTTTGTTCGTGAGTTCGTTGGTTCGTTGGTTCGTTGGTTCGTTGGTTCGTTGGTTCGTTGGTTCGTTGGTTCGTTGGTTCGTTGGTTCGTTGGTTCGTTTTTTTCTTTGTTTCTTTGTTTCTTTGTCTCTTTGTTCGATTGTTCGTTTGTTCGTTTGTTCGATTGTTCGTTTGTTCGTTTGTTCGTTTGTTCGTTTGTTCGTTTGTTCGTTTGTTCGTTTGTTCGTTTGTTCGTTTGTTCGTTTGTTCGTTTGTTCGTTTGTTCGTTTATTCGTTTGTTCGTTTGTTCGTTGGTTCGTTGGTTCGTTGGTTCGTTGGTTCGTTGGTTCGTTGGTTCGTTGGTTCGTTGGTTCGTTGGTTCGTTGGTTCGTTGGTTCGTTGGTTCGTTGGCTCGTTGGTTCGTTTGTTTCTTTGTTTCCTTGTTTCTTTGCCTCTTTGTTCGATTGTTCGTTTGTTCGTTTGTTCGTTTGTTCGTTTGATCGTTTGTTCGTTTGTTCGTTTATTCGTTCGTTCGTTTGTTCGTTTGTTCGTTTGTTCGTTTGTCGTTAGTTCTTTGGTTCGTTGGTTCGTTGGTTCGTTGGTTCGTTGGTTCGTTGGTACGTTTGTTTCTTTGTATCTTTGTTTCTTTGTCTCTTTGATCGTTTGTTCGTTTGTTCGTTGGTTCGTTGGTTCGTTGGTTCGTTGGTTCGTTGGTTCGTTGGTTCGTTGGTTCGTTGGTTCGTTGGTTCGTTGGTTCGTTGGTTCGTTGGTTCGTTGGTTCGTTGGTTCGTTGGTTCGTTGGTTCGTTGGTTCGTTGGTTCGTTGGTTCGTTGGTTCGTTGGTTCGTTGGTTCGTTGGTTCGTTGGCTCGTTGGTTCGTTTGTTTCTTTGTTTCCTTGTTTCTTTGTCTCTTTGTTCGATTGTTCGTTTGTTCGTTTGTTCGTTGGTTCGTTGGTTCGTTGGTTCGTTGGTTCGTTGGTTCGTTGGTTCGTTGGTTCGTTGGTTCGTTGGTTCGTTTGTTCGTTGGTTCGTTGGTTCGATTTATCTTTGTTTCTTTGTTTCTTTGTCTCTTTGTTCGATTGTTCGTTTGTTCGTTTGATCGTTTGTTCGTTTGTTCGTTTATTCGTTCGTTCGTTTGTTCGTTTGTTCGTTTGTTCGTTTGTCGTTAGTTCTTTGGTTCGTTGGTTCGTTGGTTCGTTGGTTCGTTGGTTCGTTGGTACGTTTGTTTCTTTGTATCTTTGTTTCTTTGTCTCTTTGATCGTTTGTTCGTTTGTTCGTTGGTTCGTTGGTTCGTTGGTTCGTTGGTTCGTTGGTTCGTTGGTTCGTTGGTTCGTTGGTTCGTTGGTTCGTTGGTTCGTTGGTTCGTTGTTTCGTTGGTTCGTTGGTTCGTTGGTTCGTTTGTTCGTTTGTTCGATTGTTCGTTTGTTCGTTTGTTCGTTTGTTCGTTTGTTCGTTTATTCGTTTGTTCGTTTGTTCGTTGGTTCGTTGGTTCGTTGGTTCGTTGGTTCGTTGGTTCGTTGGTTCGTTGGTTCGTTGGTTCGTTGGTTCGTTGGTTCGTTGGTTCGTTGGTTCGTTGGTTCGTTGGCTCGTTGGTTCGTTTGTTTCTTTGTTTCCTTGTTTCTTTGTCTCTTTGTTCGATTGTTCGTTTGTTCGTTTGTTCGTTTGTTCGCTTGTTCGTTTGTTCGTGAGTTCGTTGGTTCGTTGGTTCGTTGGTTCGTTGGTTCGTTGGTTCGTTGGTTCGTTGGTTCGTTGGTTCGTTGGTTCGTTTTTTTCTTTGTTTCTTTGTTTCTTTGTTTCTTTGTCTCTTTGTTCGATTGTTCGTTTGTTCGATTGTTCGTTTGTTCGTTTGTTCGTTTGTTCGTTTGTTCGTTTGTTCGTTTGTTCGTTTGTTCGTTTGTTCGTTTGTTCGTTTGTTCGATTGTTCGTTTGTTCGTTTGTTCTTTTATTCGTTTGTTCGTTTGTTCGTTTGTTCGTTTGTTCGTTTGTTCGTTTGTTCGTTTGTTCGTTTGTTCGTTTTGTCGTTTTTTCGTTTGATCGTTGGTTCGTTGGTTCGTTTGTTCGTTTGTTCGATTTTTCGTTTGTTCGTTTGTTCGTTTGTTCGTTTGTTCGTTTGTTCGTTTATTCGTTTGTTCGTTTGTTCGTTGGTTCGTTGGTTCGTTGGTTCGTTGGTTCGTTGGTTCGTTGGTTCGTTGGTTCGTTTTTTTCTTTGTTTCTTTGTTTCTTTGTCTCTTTGTTCGATTGTTCGTTTGTTCGTTTGTTCGTTTGTTCGTTTGTTCGTTTGTTCGTTTGTTCGTGAGTTCGTTGGTTTGTTGGTTCGTTGGTTCGTTGGTTCGTTGGTTCGTTGGTTCGTTGGTTCGTTGGTTCGTTGGTTCGTTGGTTCGTTGGTTCGTTGGTTCGTTGGTTCGTTGGTTCGTTGGTTCGTTGGTTCGTTGGTTCGTTGGTTCGTTTGTTTCTTTGTATCTTTGTTTCTTTGTCTCTTTGATCGTTTGTTCGTTTGTCTCTTTGATCGTTTGTTCGTTTGTTCGTTGGTTCGTTGGTTCGTTGTTTCGTTGGTTCGTTGGTTCGTTGGTTCGTTGGTTCGTTGGTTCGTTGGTTCGTTGGTTCGTTGGTTCGTTGGTTCGTTGGTTCGTTGGTTCGTTGGTTCGTTGGTTCGTTGGTTCGTTGGTTCGTTGGTTCGTTGGTTCGCTGGTTCGTTGGTTCGTTTTATCTTTGTTTCTTTGTTTCTTTGTTTCTTTGTTTCTTTGTCTCTTTGTTCGATTGTTCGTTCGTTCGTTTGTTCGTTTGTTCGTTTGTTCGTTTGTTCGTTTGTTCGTTTGTTCGTTTGTTCGTTTGATCGTTTGTTCGTATGTTCGTTTATTCGCTCGTTCGTTTGTTCGTTTGTTCGTTTGTTCGTTGGTTCGTTGGTTCGTTGGTTCGTTGGTTCGTTGTTTCGTTGGTTCGTTGGTTCGTTGGTTCGTTGGTTCGTTTGTTCGATTGTTCGTTTGTTCGTTTGTTCGTTTATTCGTTTGTTCGTTTATTCGTTTGTTCGTTTGTTCGTTGGTTCGTTGGTTCGTTGGTTCGTTGGTTCGTTGGTTCGTTGGTTCGTTGGTTTGTTCGTTGGTTCGTTGGTTTCGTTTTTTTCTTTGTTTCTTTGTTTCTTTGTTTCTTTGTTCGATTGTTCGTTTTTCGTTTGTTCGTTTGTTCGTTTGTTCGTTTGTTCGTTTGTTCGTTTGTTCGTTTGTTCGTTTGTTCGTTTGTTCGTTTGTTCGTTTGTTCGTTTGTTCGTTTGTTCGTTTGTTCGTTTGTTCGTTTGTTCGATTGTTCGTTTGTTCGTTTGTTCTTTTATTCGTTTGTTCGTTTGTTCGTTTGTTCGTTTGTTCGTTTGTTCGTTTGTTCGTTTGTTCGTTTTGTCGTTTTTTCGTTTGTTCGTTGGTTCGTTGGTTCTTTGTTTCGTTGGTTCGTTGGTTCGTTGGTTCGTTGGTTCGTTGGTTCGTTGGTTCGTTGGTTCGTTGGTTCGTTGGTTCGCTGGTTCGTTGGTTCGTTTTATCTTTGTTTCTTTGTTTCTTTGTCTCTTTGTTCGATTGTTCGTTTGTTCGTTTGTTCGTTTTGTCGTTTTTTCGTTTGTTCGTTGGTTCGTTGGTTCGTTGTTTCGTTGGTTCGTTGGTTCGTTGGTTCGTTGGTTCGTTGGTTGGTTGGTTCGTTGGTTCGTTGGTTCGTTGGTTCGTTGGTTCGTTGGTTCGTTGGTTCGTTGGTTCGTTGGTTCGTTGGTTCGTTGGTTCGTTGGTTCGCTGGTTCGTTGGTTCGTTTTTTCTTTGTTTCTTTGTTTCTTTGTCTCTTTGTTCGATTGTTCGTTTGTTCGTTTGTTCGTTTGTTCGTTTGTTCGTTTGTTCGTTTGTTCGTTTGTTCGTTTGTTCGTTTGTTCGTTTGTTCGTTTGTTCGTTTGTTCGTTTGTTCGATTGTTCGTTTGTTCGTTTGTTCTTTTATTCGTTTGTTCGTTTGTTCGTTTGTTCGTTTGTTCGTTTGTTCGTTTGTTCGTTTGTTCGTTTGTTCGTTTGTTCGTTTGTTCTTTTGTTCGTTTGTTCGTTTTGTCGTTTTTCGTTTGTTCGTTGGTTCGTTGGTTCGTTGGTTCGTTGGTTCGCTGGTTCGTTGGTTCGTTTTTTCTTTGTTTTTTAGTTTCTTTGTTTTCTTAGTTTCTTTGTTTCTTTGTCTCTTTGTTCGATTGTTCGTTCGTTCGTTTGTTCGTTTGTTCGTTTGTTCGTTTGTTCGTTTGTTCGTTTGTTCGTTTGTTCGTTTGTTCGTTTGATCGTTTGTTCGTTTGTTCGTTTATTCGTTCGTTCGTTTGTTCGTTTGTTCGTTTGTTCGTTTGTTCGTTGGTTCGTTGGTTTTGGTTCGTTGGTTCGTTGGTTCGTTGGTTCGTTTGTTCGTTGGTTCGTTGGTTCGATTTATCTTTGTTTCTTTGTTTCTTTGTCTCTTTGTTCGATTGTTCGTTTGTTCGTTTGATCGTTTGTTCGTTTGTTCGTTTATTCGTTCGTTCGTTTGTTCGTTTGTTCGTTTGTTCGTTTGTTCGTTTGTTCGTTTGTTCGTTTATTCGCTGGTTCGTTGGTTCGTTTTTTCTTTGTTTCTTAGTTTCTTTGTTTCTTAGTTTCTTTGTTTCTTGTTTCTTTGTCTCTTTGTTCGATTGTTCGTTCGTTCGTTTGTTCGTTTGTTTGCTGGTTCGTTGGTTCGTTTTTTCTTTGTTTCTTAGTTTCTTTGTTTCTTAGTTTCTTTGTTTCTTTGTCTCTTTGTTCGATTGTTCGTTCGTTCGTTTGTTCGTTTGTTCGTTTGTTCGTTTGTTCGTTTGTTCGTTTGTTCGTTTGTTCGTTTGTTCGTTTGTTCGTTTGTTCGTTGTTCGTTTGTTCGTTTGTTCGTTTGTTCGTTTGATCGTTTGTTCGTTTGTTCGTTTATTCGTTCGTTCGTTTGTTCGTTTGTTCGTTTGTTCGTTTGTTCGTTGGTTCGTTGGTTCGTTGGTTCGTTGGTTCGTTGGTTCGTTGGTTCGTTGGTTCGTTGGTTCGTTTGTTCGTTGGTTCGTTGGTTCGATTTATCTTTGTTTCTTTGTTTCTTTGTCTCTTTGTTCGATTGTTCGTTTGTTCGTATTCGTTTGTTCGTTTGTTCGTTTATCGTTCGTTCGTTTGTTCGTTTGTTCGTTTTGTTCGTTTGTTCGTTTGTTCGTTTGTTCGTTGGTTGTCGTTGGTTCGTTTTTTCTTTGTTTCTTAGTTTCTTTGTTTCTTAGTTTCTTTGTTTCTTTGTTTCTTTGTCTCTTTGTTCGATTGTTCGTTCGTTCGTTTGTTCGTTTGTTTGCTGGTTCGTTGGTTCGTTTTTTCTTTGTTTCTTAGTTTCTTTGTTTCTTAGTTTCTTTGTTTTTTGTCTCTTTGTTCGATTGTTCGTTGTTCGTTTCGTTTGTTCGTTCGTTGTTCGTTTGGTTCGTTGGTTCGTTGTTCGTTTTGTTCGTTTGTTCGTTTGTTCGTTTGTTCGTTGTTCGTTTGTTCGTTTGTTCGTTTGTTCGTTTGTTCGTTTGTTCGTTTGTTCGTTTGTTCGTTGTTCGTTTGTTCGTTTGTTCTTTATTCGTTTTGTTCGTTTGTTCGTTTGTTCGTTTGTTCGTTTGTTCGTTTGTTCGTTTGTTCGTTTGTTCGTTTGTTCTTTTGTTCGTTTGTTCGTTTTGTCGTTTTTTCGTTTGTTCGTTGGTTCGTTGGTTCGTTGGTTCGCTGGTTCGTTGGTTCGTTTTTTCTTTGTTTTTTAGTTTCTTTGTTTCTTAGTTTCTTTGTTTCTTTGTCTCTTTGTTCGATTGTTCGTTCGTTCGTTTGTTCGTTTGTTCGTTTGTTCGTTTGTTCGTTTGTTCGTTTGTTCGTTTGTTCGTTTGTTCGTTTGATCGTTTGTTCGTTTGTTCGTTTATTCGTTCGTTCGTTTGTTCGTTTGTTCGTTTGTTCGTTTGTTCGTTGGTTCGTTGGTTCGTTGGTTCGTTGGTTCGTTGGTTCGTTGGTTCGTTGGTTCGTTGTTCGTTGGTTCGTTTGTTCGTTGGTTCGTTGGTTCGATTTATCATTG